>NW_026040159.1:0-100720 GCF_023343835.1 Lagopus muta
CATTATTTCCCATTATTTCTCATTATTTTCATTATTTCTCATTATTTTCCGATTATTTCCAATTAATTCTGATTATTTCTAATTATTTCCCATTATTTCCACTATTTTCTGATTATTTCCCATTATTTCTCATTATTTCCATTATTTTCTGATTATTTTCTGATTATTTCTAATTATTTCTCATTATTTTCCTTATTTTCCGATTATTTTCCCATTATTTCTAATTATTTCTCATCATTTTCATTATTTTCCGATTATTTCTGATTAGTCCTAATTATTTTTCATTATTTTGATTATTTTCCGATTATTTCAAATTATTTCTGATTAATTCCCATTATTTCTCATTATTTTCAGTATTTTCCGATTATTTCTCATTATTTCTGATTAGTTCTAATTATTTCCCATTATTTCCATTATTTTCCAATTAATTTCTGATTATTTCTCATTATTTCTCATTATTTCCATTATTTTCCGATTATTTCGAATTATTTCTGATTAATTCCCATTATTTCTCATTATTTTCATTATTTTCATTATTTTCCGATTATTTCTGATTAGTTCTAATTATTTCCCATTATTTTCTGATTATTTTCATTAATTTCCGATTATTTCTCATTATTTCCCATTATTTTCATTATTTCTCATTATTTTCATTATTTTCCGATTATTTCCCATTATTTCTGATTAGTCCTAATTATTTCTCATTATTTCCATTATTTTCCGATTATTTCAAATTATTTCTGATTAATTCCCATTATTTCTCATTATTTCCCATTATTTCCATTATTTTCCGATTATTTTCCAATTATTTCTCATTATTTTCGTTATTCTCCGATTATTTCTGATTAGTCCTAATTATTTCCCATTATTTCCATTATTTTCCGATTAATTTCCAATAATTTCTCATTATTTCCCGTTATTTTGTAATACATTTCCAATTATTTCATTAATTTCCCGATAATTTCTCATTATTTCCAATTACTTCTAAATTATTTCTATTACTTCATTAATTTCCTGATAATTTCTCATTATTTCCTATTATTTCTAAATTATTCCGATTATTTTCTAATAATTCCTCATTAGTCTTTATTATTTCAACTATTCTCTGATTAATCCTCATTATTTCTATTATTTCTCATTATTTCCAATTATTTCCATTATTTCTAATTATTTCTCTTTTTTTTTTAAGCGTTTCCAATTATTTCTAATTATTCACAAAATATTCCAATTATTTTTCTTATTTCTAATCATTTTTTACACCTCCTAATAACTCCTAATAACTCCTAATAACTTCTAATAACTTCTAATAACTCCTAATAACTTCTAATAACTCCTAATATCTCCTAATAACTTCCATTAAAATTCACCAAAAAATCATAAAATCCACACAAAATTCGCTAAAAGTTACCAAAAAAAAGCACTTAAAAAACCTCTAATAAGCTGAATAGAAAGATTCTAATAATTCTAATTAAAAGCTTCTAATAATTTCCATTAATGATTTGTAATTTCGGATGAATCCGATCCAAACTTCACAAATAATCACGAAATTCAACCTCCCCAAAAAGAAGAGAAATTCGGGTCAAAACGGCCAAATTTTGCCCATTTCTCACGAAATTTCCTATCTATTAATTATTAATCACTAATAATCGCTATTAATTTCACCCAAAATTGATTAATTTCACTTAAAATCACCCCAAAATCCTCATTTCCACCCTATTGGCCTCAAATCCCCCCTTTCCCCCCCCCAAAAAATCCCCCAAAAATCCCATTTTTCCACCCTTTTACCCCCAAATCCACCACCTTTATTAATCAACTATTAATCACTAATAATCTCTATTAATTTCACCCCAAAATTGATCGATTTCCCTCAAAACCCCCCAAAAATCCTCATTTCCACCCTACTGGCCTCAAATCCCCCCTTTTCCCCCCCAAAAAATCCCCCCAAAATCCCATTTTTCCACCCTTTTACCCCAAAAATCCTCCACCTCTATTAATTAACTATTAATCACTAATAATCTCTATTAATTTCACCCAAAATTGATTAATTTCACATAAAATCACCCCAAAATCCTCATTTCCACCCTATTGGCCTCAAATCCTCCCTTTCCCCCCCAAAAAAATCCCCCAAAAAATCCCTTATTTCCACCTTTTTACCCCAAAAATCCTCCACCTCAATTAATCAACTATTAATCACTAATAATCTCTATTAATTTCACCCCAAAATTGATCAATTTCACTTAAAATCACCCCAAAATCCTCATTTCCACCCTATTGGCCTCAAATCCTCTCTTTCCCCCCCAAAAAATCCCCCCAAAATCCCATTTTTCCACCCTTTTACCCCAAAATCCTCCACCTCTATTAATCAACTATTAATCACTAATAATCTCTATTAATTTCACCCAAAATTGATTAATTTCACTTAAAATCACCCCAAAATCCTCATTTCCACCCTATTGGCCTCAAATCCCCCAAAAAACCCCCCAAAAATCCCATTTTTCACCATTTTTCCCCCATTTTGCCCAAAATCGCCTTTTTTCACCCCAAAATCCCCTTTTTTCCCCCCAAAATCGACCCCAAATCCCCGTTTCCCCCCAACTTCCCATTTTTGCCCCTTTTACCCCCAAAAAACCCCCCAAAAAACCCCAATTTCCCCTTTTTTTGTTGTTTTCGAAACCCAAATTTCCCATTTTTGGGTGTTTTTGACCCAAAATCGAAACCGGCCCTAAAAACCAACAGCAGCTGCCGCCAAATTTGGGACCAAATTCCACCATTTTGGGGGGTCCAAACATCGTCCAAAAAATGCAATTTTTCAACTTTAATTTCTATTAATTATTATTATTATTGATTATTATTAATTAATTATTAATTATTAAAAATATTAATATTTATTATTATTGTATTTTTATTGTATCATTTTACCATTTATTTTATTATTATTATTATTTTATTATATTTTTATTATTATTTTTCATTCTATTTATAATCATTATTTTTAATTTGTATCATTTTATTGTCATTATTTTTAATATTATTATTAATATTATTTAATATTATTTAATATATTATTATTATTAATATTAATTACGGTATTATTATTGTATTATTTTACTATTATATTTTTATTATTATTTTTCATTCTATTTATAATCATTATTTTTAATTTGTATCATTTTTATTGTTATTATTTTTAATATTATTATTTATTATTATTTAATATTATTTATTATTATTTAATATTATTTAATATATTATTATTATTATTTCTTGTATTATTATTGTATTATTTTACTATTATATTTTTATTATTATTAATTCTATTTATAATCATTATTTTTAATTTGTATCATTTTTATTGTTATTATTTTTAATATTATTATTTATTATTATTTCTTATTATTTATTATTATTTAATATTATTTAATATATTATTATTATTATTATTAATTCTTGTATTATTATTGTATTATTTTACTACTATATTTTTATTATTACTTTTCATTCTATTTATAATCATTATTTTTAATTTTTATTAATTTTATTGTTATTATTTTTAATATTATTATTAATATTTTTAATATTATTTAATATATTATTATTATTATTGATTATTGCATTATTATTGTATTATTTTACTATTATATTTTTATTATTATTATTAATTCTATTTATAATCATTATTTTTAATCTGTATTATTTTTATTGTTATTATTTTTAATATTATTGTTAATATTATTTAATATTATTTAATATATTATTATTATTATTATTATTATTATTATTAGGGCCAAAAACGTCGATTTTGGGCAAAACGGCTCCAAAAAAACGAAAGGATGAAAAATGCAGAGGCTGAAGAACCATTGATTGCCCCCAATTAGTCCTAATTAACATTTTGCTTTTTAATTAAGAGACATTCGTTAAGAAAATTAATCGATATTAGGGTATTAATAAATACGTATTAATGATTTCTAGATTAATGACGGTTTTAAATTGCCCCCAATCAGTCCTAATTACCTTTTTTTTTTTTTTAATTAGGAGATATTAATTAGGAAAATTAATTGATATTAGGGTATCAATATAGAAATGTTAATAATTGTTATATTAATTACGATCTTAAATTGCTCTCAATTAGCTCAGATTATCGTCCTTTTTAATTAAGAAACCTTCATTAAGAAAATAAAAAATAATAATTTTAAAATTAATTAGTTAAAATTAGAAATTATTGCTATTTTATTTTAGTGTAATTTATTTAAATTTAGTGTAATTTATTTTATTTTATTTTATTTTATTTTATTTTATTTTATTTTAATTTTATTTTATTTTATTTTATTTTATTTTATTTTATTTTATTTTATTTTATTTTATTTTTTTCACCCCAAATTCGATTTCCTCCCTAAAATGACCCAAAATTTGCCATTTTTTGACCCAAATTTGCCATTATTTTCTCCCTAAATTAATTTTTACCCCCCAAAAGACCCAAAATTCACATTTTTGACCCAAAATTGCCATTTTTTCAACCTAAATTTAATTTCCTCCCTAAAATGACCCAAAATTCACATTTTTTGACCCAAATTTGCCATTTTTTCACCCTAAATTCAATTTCCTCCCTAAAATGACCCAAAATTGAACATTTTTTGACCCAAATTTGGCATTTTTTGCCCTAAATTAATTTTCCTCCCTAAAATGACCCAAAATTCTCCATTTTTGACCCAAAAATTGCCATTTTTTTCACCCTAATTCTCATTTCCTCCCTAAAATGACCCAAAATTGCCTTTTTTTTTTGAACCAAATTTGCCATTTTTTTCTCCCTAAATTAATTTTTACCCCTCAAATGACCCAAAATTCATATTTTTTGGCCCAAATTTGCCGTTTTTCTCCCTAAATTAATTTCTACCCCCCAAATGACCCAAAATCGCCATTTTTTAGCCTGAATTTGCCATTTTTCTCCCTAAATTAATTTTTACCCCCAAAATGACCCAAAATTCACATTTTTTGACCCAAACTTGCCATTTTTTCTCCCTAATTCTCATTTCCTCCCTAAAATGAGCCAAAATTGCCATTTTTTTGACCCAAATTTGCCATTTTTTGCCCTAAATTAATTTTTTTTGCCCTAAAATGACACCAAATTTGTCATTTTTGACCCAAATTTGCCATTTTTTCTCCCTAAATTAATTTTTACCACCCAAAAGACCCAAAATTCACATTTTTGACCCAAATTTGCCATTTTTTCAACCTAAATTTAATTTCCTCCCTAAAATGACCCAAAATTGAACATTTTTGGACTCAAATTTATCATTTTTCACCCCAAATTCGATTTCCTCCCTAAAATGACCCAAAATTGCCATTTTTTAACCCAAATTTGCCATTTTCCTCCCTAAAATGACCCAAAATTGAACATTTTTTGACCCAAATTTGGCATTTTTTGCCCTAAATTAATTTTCCTCCCTAAAATGACCCAAAATTCTCCATTTTTGACCCAAAAATTGCCATTTTTTCACCCTAATTCTCATTTTCTCCCTAAAATGACCCAAAATTGAACATTTTTGACCCAAATTTGCCATTATTTTCTCCCTAAATTAATTTTTACCCCCAAAATGACCCAAAATTCACATTTTTGAACCAAAATTTGCCATTTTTTCTCCATAATTCGAATTTCTTCCCTAAAATGACCCAAAATTTGCCATTTTTTTGCCCTAAATCTGATTTCTCACATAAAAATGATCCAAAATTCACATTATGACCCAAATTTGTCATTTTTCACCCTAAATTAATTTTCCTCCCTAAAATGACCCAAAAATGAACATTTTTTGACCCAAATTTGCCTTTTTTCTTCCTGAATTCAATTTCCTCCCTAAAATGACCCAAATTTGAACATTTTTGGACCCAAAATTTGTCATTTTTCACCCCAAATTCGATTTCCTCCCTAAAATGACTCAAAATTCACATTTTTTACCCAAAATTTGCCATTTTTTCTCCCTAATTCTCATTTCCTCCCTAAAATGACCCAAAATCGCCATTTTTTGACCCAAATTTGCCGTTTTTTCTCCCTAAATTAATTTTTAACTCCCAAATGACCCAAAATTGCCATTTTTTAGCCCAAATTTGCCATTTTTCTCCCTAAATTAATTTTTACCCCCCCAAAATGACCCAAAATTCACATTTTTGACCCCAAATTTGCCATTTCTTCACCCTAAATCTCAATTCTGCCCTAAAATGACCATAAATCGCCATTTTTTGACCCAAATTTGCCATTTTTTGCCCTAAATTAATTTTTTGCCCTAAAATGACACAAAATTTGTCATTTTTGACCCAAATTTGCCGTTTTTCTCCCTAAATGAAATTTTCACCCCCCAAATGACCCAAAATTCAAATTTTTGACCCAAAAATTGCCATTATTTTCACCCTAATTCTCATTTCCTCCCTAAAATGACCCAAAATTGAACATTTTTGGACCCAAATTTGTCATTTTTCACCCCAAATTCGATTTCCTTCCTAAAATGACCCAAAATTCACATTTTTTGACCCAAATTTGCCTTTATTTTCTCCCTAAATACGTTTTCTTCCCCAAAATGACCGAAAATTGTCCATTTTTGACCCAAATCTGCCGATTTTTCACCCTAATTCCCCCAAAATCAACATTTTTTAAACCCCAAAATCCAACCTCGAAACCGACCCCAAAATTTTCGCCCTAAAATGACCCAAAATCGCCATTTTTTTACCCAAATTTGCCATTTTTTCTCCCTAAAATGACCCAAAATTGAACATTTTTGGACCCAAATTTGCCATTTTTTCAACCGAAATTCAATTTCCTCCCTAAAATGACCCAAAATTGAACATTTTTGGACCCAAATTTGCCATTTTTTCTCCCTAAAATGACCCAAAAATCACATTTTTTGACCCAAATTTGCCTTTTTTCACCCTAAATTAATTTTCCTCCCTAGAATGACCCAAAAATCACATTTTTGGACCCAAATTTGCCATTTTTTCACCGAAAATTAATTTTTCACCCTAAAATGACCCAAAATTGACCATTTTTGACCCAAATTTGCCGTTTTTTGCCCTAATTTTTTTGCCCTAAAATGACCCAAAATTCATGTTTTTTTGACCCAAATTTGCCATTTTTCACCCTAAATCCAATTTCCTCCCTAAAATGACACAAAATTGAACATTTTTGGTCCCAAAATTTGTCATTTTTCACCCCAAATTCGATTTCCTCCCTAAAATGACCCAAAATTCACATTTTTTGACCCAAAATTTGCCATTTTTTCTCCATAATTCGAATTTCCTCCCTAAAATGACCCAAAATTGAACATTTTTGGACCCAAATTTGCCATTTTTTCAACCGAAATTCAATTTCCTCCCTAAAATGACCCAAAATTCACATTTTTGACCCAAATTTGCCATTTTTTCTCCCTAAAATGACCCAAAATTCACATTTTTGGACCCAAATTCGCCATTTTTTCGCCCTAAATTAATTTTTCACCCTAAAATGACCCAAAATTGACCATTTTTGACCCAAATTTGCCGTTTTTTGCCCTAATTTTTTTGCCCTAAAATGACCCAAAATTCCCATTTTTGACCGAACCGAACCCCAAAACGCCTCCAATTTCCCCCCCAATTTTCCTTTTTTCACCCAAATTCGGGCCGTTTCACCCCAAAATCTCCCGACCCCCCCAAAATTTGGGACCCCCCCCCCAAAAAAAAGTCTTCGACTGACCCAAAATCGCCAAATTTTGCCCCAAAATCGCGGTGGCCATTTTGGGGGGATTTGGGACTCACCGGAGGAGACGACGACTTCGGTCCCGGTGCCCCAGGCGTCGATGCTACCAGCAGCACCACACTGCCCCAAAATCCACCTTTTTTCACCCAAAAACTCCGCCCACTTCTTTCGGGGTTAAAAAACAACGATTTTGGGCAAAAAAAATGCAAAAAAATGCCATTTTTCACCATTTTTGGTCTTTTTTGCCCTAAATTTTGCACTTATAACCTCCCCACATTCCTCAAAATGGAAGATTTTACTTTTGGGTTCAGATTTTTCCAATCCACCTCAATTTTGGGGCTAAAAAAGCCATTTTTCGTCAGAAATCACCATTTTTAGACAAAAATTGCCGTTTTTAGACCAAAAAATACCATTTTGAACCAATTTCTGCCATTTTTGCCCCAAATTCCCCACTTCTGACCACCCCACATCCCTCAAGATGGAGGATTTCACTTCTTGGGTTCAGATTTTTCCAGTCCTCGTGAATTTCCACCTCAATTTTGGGGCTAAAAAAGCCATTTTTAGTCCAAAATTGCCATTTTTAGTCAAAAATCGCCATTTTTAGATCAAAAAAACCAACATTTTTAACCAATTTCTGCCATTTTTGCCCCAAATTCCCCACTTCTGACCACCCCAAATTCCCCAAGATGGAAGATTTCACTTTTTGGGTTCAGATTTTTCCAATCCACCTCAATTTTGGGGCTAAAAAAGCCATTTTTAGTCAAAAATTGCCGTTTTCAGACAAAAATTGCCATTTTTAGATCAAAAAATCACCATTTTTAACCAATTTCTGCCATTTTTGCCCCATTCTCCACCCTCAGGATCATCCAATAATGCCCCAAATTGAAGATTTCACTTTATGGGTTCAGATTTTTCCAATCCTCGTGAATTTCCACCTCAATTTTGGGGCTAAAAAAGCCATTTTTAGTCAAAATTTGCCATTTTTAGATCAAAAAACACCATTTTGAACCAATTTCTGCCATTTTTTTGCCCCAAATTCCTCACTTCTGACCACCCCACATCCATCACAATTGAAGATTTTACATTTTGGGTCCAGATTTTTCCAATCCACCTCAATTTTGGGGCTAAAAAAGCCATTTTTCATCAAAAATTGCCATTTTTAGTCAAAAATTGCCATTTTTTGACCAAAAAATCACCATTTTGAACCAATTTCTGCCATTTTTGCCCCAAATTCCCCACTTCTGACCACCCCACATCCCTCAAGATGGAGGATTTCACTTTTTGGGTTCAGATTTTTCCAATCTTCGTGAATTTCCACCTCAATTTTGGGGCTAAAAAAGCCATTTTTAGTCAAAATTTGCCATTTTTAGACAAAATTTGCCATTTTTAGATCAAAAATCACCATTTTGAAGCAATTTCTGCCATTTTTGCCCCAAATTCCTCACTTCTGACCACCCCACATCCTCAAGATGGAAGATTTCACTTTTTGGGTTCAGATTTTTCCAATCCACCTCAATTTTGGGGCTAAAAAAGCCATTTTTAGTCAAAAATCGCCGTTTTTAGACAAAATTTGCCATTTTTTGACCAAAAAAACACAATTTTTAACCAATTTCTGCCATTTTTGCCCCAAATTCCCCACTTCTGACCACCCCACATCCCTCAAGATGGAAAATTTTACTTTTTGGGTTCAGATTTTTCCAATCCACCTCAATTTTGGGGCTAAAAAAGCCATTTTTAGACAAAAATCGCCGTTTTTAGACAAAATTTGCCATTTTTTGACCAAAAAAAACACAATTTTTAACCAATTTCTGCCATTTTTGCCCCAAATTCCTCACTTATGATCACCCCACATCCCTCAAGATGGAGGATTTCACTTTTTGGGTTCAGATTTTTCCAATCCTCGTGATTTTCCACCTCAATTTTGGGGCTAAAAAAGCCATTTTTAGTCAAAAATCGCCATTTTTAGACAAAACTTGCCATTTTTAGATCAAAAATCACCATTTTTAACCAATTTCTGCCATTTTTGCCCCAAATTCCTCACCTATGATCACCCCAAATTCCTCAAGATGGAAAATTTTACTTTTTGGGTTCAGATTTTTCCAATCCTCGTGATTTTCCACCACAATTTTGGGGCTAAAAAAGCCATTTTTCATCAAAAATTGCCATTTTTAGTCAAAAATCGCCATTTTTAGATCAAAAATCACCATTTTGAACCAATTTCTGCCATTTTTGCCCCAAATTCCCCACTTCTGACCTCCCCATATCCCTCAAGATGGAAAATTTGGGGCAAAAAACGGCCGCAGAAATTGCAAATATCTGCCAAAGTGCCCCAAAATGACCCAAATGTGGCGGAAATTGCCCCAAAAATGACCTAAAAGTGATGGAAATTGCCCCAAAAATGACCCAGAAGTGAGAATTTTGGGGTGAAAATGGGGAAAAATGGGAACGAGGGGGGTGGAAGGGGTTTGAAGGGGAGAAAAGGGGCGAAAATTTGGGGTGAAATCGGGCAGAAATGGGGAATTTTGAGAGGATTTGGGGCGAAAGTGGTGGAAATTGTGGAGATTTGGGGGAAATTGAGAGTTTTGGGGGAAAATTGAGGAGATTTGGGGAAATTGAGGAGATTTTGGGGGAAATTGAGGGAATTTGGGGGAAATTGAGGAGATTTGGGGAAATTTGAGGAGATTTTGCTGAAATTGAGAGATTTTGTGGGAATTTGAGGAGATTTGGTGGAAATTGAGGGGATTTGGGGGAAATTGAGGAGATTTGGTGGAAATTGAGGAAATTTGGTGGAAATTGGGGTGATTTGGGGGAAATTGAGGAAATTTTTTGGAAAACGTGGGATATTTTGGGGTGGAAAATGTGGATTTGGGGAAAAAAAGGGAGAATTCAAGGCGTCGATGGCGGTGGATTGGGGGCGAAAGTGGTGGAAAAGGGGGAAAGTGGCCCAAAATGGAGGGAGGTTTTTGTTATGGGGTGAAGCACGGTGATAAGCAGCACCACCACAGTAACCACTACCCACAGTGATACAAGGTTGACCAAAATCCTCTGTTTTTAGCCCAAAATTGGGGGCTGGTCGCTTGAGCGGCCACCGGTGGAGATGCTTCCTCCCAAAGGGCCCCAAAAAGGGGGGAAAAAAACGCAGATTTGGGGCAAAAAACGGCCTCAGAAATGGCAAATATCCGCCAAAGTGCCCCAAAATGACCCAAAATGACCCAAAAGTGATGAAAATTGCCCCAAAATGACCCAAAAATGACGAAAATTGAGGAAATATGGGGGAATTTGAGGGAATTTGGGGGAAATTGAGGAGATTTGGGGAAATCTGAGGAGATTTGGGGGAAATTGAGGAGATTTTGGGGGAAATTGGGGGAATTTGGGTGAAATTCTGGAGATTTTGGTGGAAATTGAGGAGATTTTGGGGGAAATTCAGGAAATTTGGGAGAAATTGAAGGAATTCGGGGGAATTTGAGGGAATTTGCAGGGAAATTGAGGGAATTTGGGGAAATTTGAGGAGATTTGGGGGAAATTGAGGAGATTTGGGGGAAATTGAGGAGAATTTGGGGGAAATTGAGGAGAATTTGGGGGAAATTGAGGAGATTTGGGGAAATTTGAGGAGATTTGGGGGAAATTGAGGAGATTTTGGGGGAAATTGAGGGAATGTGGGTGAAATTCTGGAGATTTTGGTGGAAATTGAGGAGATTTTGGGGGAAATTCAGGAAATTTGGGGGAAATTGAGGGAATTCGGGGGAATTTGAGGGAATTTGCAGGGAAATTGAGGGAATTCGGGGGAAATTTGAGGAGATTTGGGTGAAATTGAGGGGATTTGGGGGAAATTGAGGGAATTTGGTGGAAATTGAGGAAATTTGGGGGAAATTGAGGAAATTTGGGTGAAATTGAGGGGATTTGGGGGAAATTCAGGGAATTTGGTGGAAATTGAGGAAATTTGGGGGAAATTGGGGGGATTTGGGGGAAATTTGAGGAGATTTGGGTGAAATTGAGGAAATTTGGGGGAAATTGAGGAAATTTGGGTGAAATTGAGGGAGATTTGGGGGAAATTGAGGAGATTTTGGGGGAAATTGAGGAAATTTGGGTGAAATTGAGGAAATTTGGGGAAAATTGAGGGAATTCGGGGTAATTTGAGGGAATTTGGGTGAAATTTGAGGAGATTTGGGTGAAATTGAGGAGATTTGGGGGGAAATTGAGGAGATTTGGGGGAAAATTGAGGGAATTTGGGGGAAATTGAGGAGATTTGGCGAAAAATTGAGGGAATTTGGGTGAAATTGAGGGAATTTGGGTGAAATTGAGGAGATTTTGGGGGAAATTGAGGGAATTTGGGTGAAATTGAGGAGATTTGGGGGAAATTGAGGAGATTTGGGGGAAAATTGAGGGAATTTGGTGGAAATTGAGGAAATTTGGGGGAAATTGGGGGGATTTGGGGGAAATTTGAGGAGATTTGGGTGAAATTGAGAGATTTGGGGGAAATTGAGGAAATTTGGGTGAAATTGAGGGAGATTTGGGGGAAATTGAGGAGATTTGGGGGAAAATTGAGGGAATTTGGTGGAAATTGAGGCAATTTTGGGGGAAATTGAGGGAATTTGATGGAAATTTGGTTAGTGGGGATGAAATTGAACCACAGCTGGTGAAAGTTTGGTCTCTGGAGATGAAATTGAACCAGAGTTGATGGAAATTTGGTCTCTGTGGATGAAATTAAAACTCAGTTGATGAAGATTTGGTCTCTGGGGATGAAATTAAAACAGGGTTGATAAAGATTTGGTCTCTGTGGGTGAAATTGAAACAGGGTTGATGTAAATTTGGTTTCTGGGGATGAAATTGAAACAGGGTTGATGAAGATTTGGTCTCTGTGGATGAAATTGAACCAGAGTTGATGAAGATTTGGTCTCTGGAGATGAAATTGAACCACAGCTGGTGCAAATTTGGCCTCTGGGGATGAAATTGAAACTCAGTTGATGAAATTTGGTCTCTGTGGTGAAACTGAACCTCAGTTGATGAAGATTCAGTTTCTGTGGATGAAATTGAACCTCAGTTGATGCAAATTTGGTCTCTGGGGATGAAATTAAAACTCAGTTGATGGAAATTTGGTCTCTGTGGATGAAATTGAAACAGGGTTGATGTAAATTTGGTCTCTGGGAATGAAATTGAACCAGAATTGATGAAAATTTGGTCTCTGTAGATGAAATTGAACCACAGTTGATGAAGATTTGGTTTCTGTGGATGAAATTGAAACAGGGCGGATGGAAATTTGGTCTCTGTGGATGAAATTAAAACTCAACTGATGGAAATTTGGTCTCTGGGGATGAAATTGAAACAGGGTTGATAAAGATTTGGTTTCTGAGGGTGAAATTGAACCTCAGCTGATGAAGATTTGGTCTTTGTGGATGAAATTGAACCACAGCTGATGGAAATTTGGTCTCTGGGGATGAAATTGAAACAAGGTTGATGAAGATTTGGTCTCTGTGGATGAAATTCAACCTCAGCTGATGGAGATTTGGTTTGTGTGGATGAAATTGAACCTCAGCTGATGCAAATTTGGTCTCAGTGGGTGAAATTGAACCAGAGTTGATGAAGATTTGGTTTCTGTGGATGAAATTCAACCTCAGTTGATGCAAATTTGGTCTCTGTGGATGAAATTGAAACAGGGTTGATGAAGATTTGCTTTCTGAGGGTGAAATTGAACCTCAGCAGATGCAAATTTGGTCTCTGTGGATGAAATTGAAACAGGGTTGATGTAAATTTGGTCTCTGGGGATGAAATTGAACCAGAATTGATGAAAATTTGGTCTCTGGGGATGAAATTGAAACAGGGTTGATAAAGGTTTGGTCTCTGTGGATGAAATTGAACCTCAGTTGATGCAAATTTGGTCTCTGTGGATGAAATTGAAACAAGGTTGATAAAGATTTGGTCTCTGTAGTTGAAATTCAACCTCAGCTGATGAAGATTTGGTCGCTGTGGATGAAATTCAACCTCAGCTGACAGAAATTCGGTCCCTGGGGATGAAATTGAACCTCAGTTGATGTAAATTTGGCCTCTGGGGATGAAATTGAACCACAGCTGGTGAAAATTTGGTCTCTGTGGATGAAATTGAAACAGGGTTGATGAAGATTTGGTCTCTGAGGGTGAAATTGAACCTCAGTTGATGCAAATTTGGTCTCTGTGGATGAAATTGAACCAGGGTTGATGAAGATTTGGTCTCTGTGAATGAAATTGAACCTTGGCTGATGCAAATTTGGTCTCTGTGGATGAAATTGAACCTCAGCTGATGAAGATTTGGTTTCTGAGGGTGAAATTGAACCACAGTTGATGGAGATTTGGTCTCTGGGGGTAAAACTGAACCAGAGTTGGTGAAGATTTGGTCTCTGGGGATGAAATTGAACCTCAGCTGATGGAGATTTGGTTTCTGTGTGTAAAACTGAAGCAGAGTTGATGAAGATTCGGTTTCTGTGGTGAAATTTAACCTCAGTTGATGAAGATTTGGCCTCTGTGGATGAAATTGAACCTCAGCTGATGCAAATTTGGCCTCTGGGGATGAAATTGAACCACAGTTGATGAAGATTTGGTTTCTGTGGATGAAATTGAAACAGGGTGGATGGAAATTTGGTCTCTGTGGATGAAATTAAAACTCAACTGATGGAAATTTGGTCTCTGGGGATGAAATTGAACCTCAGTTGATGGAAATTTGGTCTCTGGGTATGAAATTGAAACAGGGTTGATAAAGATTTGGTCTCTGTGGGTGAAATTGAAACAGGGTTGATGAAGATTTGATTTCTGTCAATGAAATTGAACCTCAGCTGATGCAAATTTGGCCTATGGGGATGAAATTGAACCACAGTTGATGAAGATTTGGTTTCTGTGGATGAAATTGAAACAGGGTTGATGCAAATTTGGCCTCTGTGGATGAAATTGAAACAGGGTTGATGAGGATTTGGTCTCTGTGGATGAAATTAAAACTCAACTGATGAAAACCCGGTCTCTGTGGGTGAAATTGAACCTCAGTTGATGTAAATTTGGCCTCTGGGGATGAAATTGAACCACAGCTGGTGAAAATTTGGTCTCTGGGGATGAAACTGAAACAGGGTTGATGAAGATGTGGCTTCTGTGGATGAAATTGAACCTTAGCTGATGAAAATTTGGTCTCTGGGGATGAAACTGAACCTCAGTTGATGAAGATTCAGTTTCTGTGGATGAAATTGAACCTCAGCTGATGCAAATTCGGTCTCTGTGGATGAAATTGAACCTCAGCTGATGAAGATTTGGTCTCTGGGGATGAAATTGAAACAGTTGATGAAGATTTGGTCTCTGTGGGTGAAATTGAAACAGGGTTGATGAAGATTTGATTTCTGTCGATGAAATTGAACCTCAGCTGATGGAAATTTGGTCTCTGTGGATGAAACTGAAACTCAGTTGATGAAGATTTGGTTTCTGAGGGTGAAATTGAACCACAGTTGATGAAGATTTGGTTTCTGAGGGTGAAATTGAACCTCAGTTGATGCAAATTTGGTCTCTGGGGATGAAATTGAACCAGAGTTGATAAAGATTTGGTCTCTGTGGATGGAATTGAACCTCAATTGATGCAAATTTGGCCTATGGGGATGAAATTGAACCACAGCTGATGGAAATTTGGTCTCTGTGGATGAAATTGAAACAGGGTTGATAAAGATTTGGTTTCTGAGGGTGAAATTGAACCTCAGTTGATGGAAATTTGGTCTCTGGGGATGAAATTGAAACAGGGGGGTTGATGAAGATTTGGTTTCTGAGGGTGAAACTGAAACAGGGTTGATAAATGTTTGGTTTCTGAGGGTGAAATTGAACCTCAACTGATGAAGATTTGGTCTCTGGGGATGAAACTGAACCTCAGTTGATAAAGATTTGGTCTCTGTGGATGGAATTCAACCTCAGTTGATGGAGATTTGGTTTCTGTGGATGAAATTGAAACAGGGTTGATAAAGGTTTGGTTTGTGTGGATGAAATTGAACCACAGCTGGTGAAGATTTGGTGTCTGGGGATGAAATTGAACCTCCGTTGATGGAAATTTGGTCTCTGGGGATGAAACTGAAACTCAGTTGATGAAGATTCAGTTTCTGTGGATGAAATCGAACCACAGTTGATGTAAATTCGGTCTCTGTGGATGAAATTGAACCACAGCTGGTGAAAATTTGGCCACGGTTGACAAAATTCACCCACAACAGACGAGGTTTCACTTCCCAGAGGTGAAATTTTTACCCGCAGTCGACAGCACTGAACCGCAGCTGACCAAAATTCGGTCATGGTCGACAAAATCCTCCCCAAATCTCATTGCTTCCAGGCACAAAAAGAGGGAGAATCACCCCCAAAACCCTTCAGATCGAAGCTGCCTCGATGGACCACGAAGCTGGGGGTTGTTTGGTGTTTCTCTGTTTATTTCCAAGCTCTCAGGTGCTGAATCCTCCCAAAACCCTTCAGATCGAAGCTGCCTTGATGAACCTCGAAGCTGGGGGTTGTTTGGTGTTTCTCTGTTGGTTTCCAAGCTCTCAGGTGCCGAATCACAAACCTTCACCCCTCCTCTCGGTCGCGTTTCACCACCCCGTGTTGAACCGTTGGGTTTTGTGCCAGCGGCGCCGTGGTTGGGAGTCACCGTGACCAGCAGCTTTCGCGCAGTAATAGGTGGCGGTGTCGTCGGTCGTCAGGGTGTTCAGCTGCAGGCTCACCGTGCTCTGATCGTTGTTCCTCGAGATGGTGGCACGGCCCTTCACCGCCGACCCGTATCCTGTGCTACCACCAGTGCTGCTAATACCTGCGAGCCATTCCGGCCCCTCGCCGGGCGCCTGTCGCACCCAATTCATGCCATAACTGCTGAAGGTGAATCCGGAGGCCTGGCAGTTGAGGGTCAGCGTCCCTCCGGGCGCGTAGAGGCCGCCTCCGGATTCGGTCAATGTCGCGTCCACCATCAGGCCTGTGGGGAAAGGACAGACGGCGTTGACGGAGGCGCCGACGCACGGACACGCGCAGGCGGGCCTTATTGACCCCCATAGACCCCTATTGACCCCCATAGACCCCCATAGACCCCTATTGACGCCCATAGACCCCCATTGACCCCCATTGACCCCCACTGACCCCTATTGATGCCCATAGACTCCCATTGACCCCCACAGACCCCCATTGACTTCCATAGACCCCCATAGACCCTCATAGACCTCCATTGGCCTCCATTGGCCTCCATAGACCCTCATTGACCCCTATAGACCCCTATAGACCCCCATTGACCCCCATTGACCCCCATAGACCCCTATTGACGCCCATAGACCCCCATTGACCCCCATAGACCCCTATTGACGCCCATAGACCCCCATTGACCCCCATTGGCCTCCATTGACGCCCATAGACCCCCATTGACCCCTATTGACCGTCATAGACCCCCATTGACGCCCATTGACCCCCATAGACCCCCATTGACCCTCACAGACCCCCATAGACCCCCATTGACCCCCATAGACCCCCATAGACCCCCATTGGCCTCCATTGACCTCCATTGACCCTCATTGACCTCCATTGACCCCCATTGACCCTCATTGGCCCCCATAGACCCCCATTGACCCCCATTGGCCTCCATTGACCCTCATTGACCCCTATAGACCCCTATAGACCCCCATTGGCCTCCATTGACCTCCATTGACCCTCATTGACCTCCATTGACCCCTATTGACCCTCATTGACCCCTATAGACCCCCATTGGCCTCCATTGACCTCCATTGACCCTCATTGACCTCCATTGACCCCTATTGACCCTCATTGACCCCTATAGACCCCTATTGGCCTCCATTGACCCCTATTGGCGCCCATGGACGCCAATAGAGGCCCCACAGCGCCCCACAGAGGCCCCACAGCGCCCTCACCTGGCAGGGCGGCCAGGAGCAGGAGGGAGGTGACGCTTGGGCTCATGGTTGCGGAGCCGACTGCTGCTCCTCCGTCGGCAAGCTGGCGTTTTTATGGCCGTCAGCAGGGCTAATTTGCATAATGGGGGGGGGGGAGGGGAGAGGCTCGGCTTCGTTAGCGCGCTAATTGCGGGCCGGTCGCTTTGCTTCGTTACGCCGGGCGTCGTCACAGCTTAATGAGTTTTGTTTGTTGTTTACGCCGACTCGCAGAACCATGGAGGCCATTTAATTGCGGTTTCTCGTCAGGCCTGGCTTAATTATTGAGTAATTTAATGACTAATTAGGCGCCTGTCTGTTCGATTAATGATTTAATTGCGATCTAGGCCCAAACTCGTGCTTCCTCGTTAATTATCTAATTAATTATCGTTACCTGCTCTGCACTGAATTCTTTGATCCCGATGTTGACATCCCACCTCCTCCCCCATCAGGCCTTAATGAAGCATGCCTAATTAACAATTTTACTTAATTAACGCCATGAAGTAACCTGACAAAATCATTTCTATGTGAGCCCTTCGTCTGCAATTAACTCCCAATCAGGAGTTAATTGATTGCAATTAATTATTTAATCTCCGCTCGGTGCTTCTTCCCAAAGTTCCGTCCCTGTGACCCCCAGCGTATGTTAATTAGCTGTGATTATTAATTATTATTGCCAATTAGCCATCAGCTCGCCATTCCTCATCGATTCACACCATTCTCAGCCCCGCCATCCGTTCGTTAGCCCTAATTAATCATTTAATATCAATTTAATCACGAGCTCATCGCGTCTCTTCGTTGAGTTACGCCACTGTCAGCCTCCCCATTTATTAATTAGCTCTAATTAATCATTTAATTTCAACTTAGCCACAAGCTCGTTACGTTTCTTCATTAAGTTATTCCCTTCTTACTCCCGTCATCCATTAATTAGCTGTAATTAATCACTTAATTTCAGTTCAGCCGTGGACACTCTGTGTGTCTTCCTTGACTTATTCCATTCTCGCCCCCCATCATCCACTAATTAGCTCTAATTAATCATTTAATTCCAACTTAGCCACAAGCTCGTTACGTTTCTTCATTAAGTTATTCCCTTCTTACTCCCGACATCCATTAATTAGCTGTAATTAATTACTTAATTGCGATTTAGATATGAACTCGTGCTTCCTCACTCAGTTGTCCCATTGTTACCCCCCCCCCACCGTGCATTAATTGGGTGCCACTAATTAGTTAATTAATTGACATCTGAAGCTGAGTTCTCATTGCTTATTGAATGATCCCATCACACTCCCAATTAAGCACTAATTAGGCACGTGGAATTAATTAATGTCAATCTCTTCAGTGCCTTACTTAGCATTTAATTAGTTGTGATCTTCGTGCAATTAAACCGTTAATTAGGGATTAAATGAAACATTTAATTGTGATTGTCTCATAATTAAGCCATTAATGAGGGACTGTTCATCAAATTGCTATCTTTCAATTAAATCATTAATTAGGGACTTCTAATTGCACCACACTCCACACAACCGTTAATTAGGGGTAATGAAGTATTCAATTAATAGCAATCTCCTCTCAATTAAACCACTAATTAGGGATAATGAAGCACTTAATCGCAGTCTTCTCTCAATCAAGCCATTAATTAGGGATAATGAAGCACTTAATCACAGTCTCCTCTTAATGAAACCTCTAATTAGGGATAATGAAGCACTTAATCGCAGTCTCCTCTCAATCAAGCCATTAATTAGGGATAATGAAGCACTTAATCGCAGTCTTCTCTCAATCAAGCCATTAATTAGGGATAATGAAGCACTTAATGGCAGTCTCCTCGCAATTAAATCCCTAATTAGGGATAATGACGCACTTAATCACAGTCTTCTCTCAATCAAGCCATTAATTAGGGATAATGAAGCACTTAATTGCAGTCTCCTCACAATGAATCCCCTAATTAGGGATAATGAAGCACTTAATCGCAGTCTCCTCGCAATTAAATCCATAATTAGGGATAATGAAGCACTTAATCGCAGTCTCCTCTTAATGAAACCTCTAATGAGGGATAATAAAGCACTTAATCACAGTTTTCTCTCAATCAAGCCATTAATTAGGGATAATGAAGCACTTAATCGCAGTCTCCTCTCAATCAAGCCATTAATTAGGGATAATGAAGCACTTAATCGCAGTCTTCTCTCAATCAAGCCATTAATTAGGGATAATGAAGCACTTAATGGCAGTCTCCTCGCAATTAAATCCCTAATTAGGGATAATGAAGCACTTAATTGCAGTCTCCTCACAATGAACCCCCTAATTAGGGATAATGAAGCACTTAATCGCAGTTTTCTCTCAATCAAGCCATTAATTAGGGATAATGAAGCACTTAATTGCAGTCTCCTCGCAATTAAATCCCTAATTAGGGATAATGAAGCACTTAATCGCAGTCTCCTCGCAATTAAATCCCTAATTAGGGATAATGAAGCACTTAATTGCAGTCTCCTCACAATGAACCCCCTAATTAGGGCTAATGAAGCACTTAATCTCAGTTTTCTCTCAATCAAACCATTAATTAGGCACTTAATTGCAATCTCCTCCCAATCAAACCCCTAATTAGCAATCATTACACACCCTTCCCCACAGCCATTAATGAAGATCCTTTAATCCCCCCCCACCGCAACCCTTTCCCTGCTCACCCCTTCATCAAACCAACCCCCCCGTTAATTAAACCACTAATTAATTACACTTTAATTAATCCACTAATTAACGACGGCTCCATTGCCGCCCCACGCAGCGCAGCCCCACCTGGGGAGGCCCCAAAATGGGCCGAAAAACCACAAAAAGGGCAAAAAAAAGCCACGAAAAAAAACAGCGTTTCCCGCCACCGCACCCAAAGCTTCCCGGTTTCGCCCCAAAAATGCCTTTTTTCACCCCAAAAATCGCTTTTTTCGACCCAAAAATATCCCCCCCCCCCCCCCCTTCCCCCCTTGGGAAGGGACACCTGGAGGCCGCAGCTGCGTAAAATTGATCGAATCGGGGCTTTCCGGCCCAAAAATAGGACGGCTTTTGGGGCTTGGATGGGGTGGAGGAGCCCACAGGACCCCATAGGACCCCATAGGACCCCATAGAACCAATAGGGTCGTGCTGAACCCCATAGGACCCCATAGGATCCCACAGGACCCCATAGGACCCCATAGAAACCTATAGGACCCCATAGGACCCCATTGGAACCTATAGGACCCCATAGGACCCCATAGGACCCCATAGGAACCTATAGGACCCCATAGGACCCCACAGGACCCCATTGGAACCTATAGGACCCCATAGGACCCCATAGGACCCCATTGGAACCTATAGGACCCCATAGAAATCCATATGACCCCATAGGATCCATAGGAACCTATAGGACCCCATAGGACCCATAGAAACCTATAGGACCCCACAAGACCCTATAGGACCCCACAGGACCCCATAGAAATCCATATGACCCCATAGGAACCTATAGGATCCCATAGGAACCCACAGGACCCCATAGGACCCCATAGAACCTATAGGACCCCATAGGACTCCATAGGACCCCATAGAATCTATAGGACCCCATAGGACCCCATAGAAACCTATAGGACCCCATAGGAACCCACAGGACCCCATAGGACCCCATAGAAACCTAAAGGACCTCATAGGAACCCATAGGAACCCATAGGACTCCATAGCACCCCATATGAGTCCATAGGACCCCACAGAACCCCATAGAACCCCATAAGAACCCCATAGGACCCCATAGGACCCCATAGGAACCTGTAGGACCCATAGGACCCCATAGGGTCTTATTGAACCCCATAGGACCCTGTAGAAACCTATAGGAACCCATAAGGACCCAATAGAACCCCATAGGAAACATAGGAACCCATAGGAACCCATAGGACCCCATAGGACCCCATAGGACCCCTTCCCCCCTTGGGAAGGGACACCTGGAGGCCGCAGCTGCGTAAAATTGATCGAATCGGGGCTTTCCGGCCCAAAAATAGGACGGCTTTTGGGGCTTGGATGCCGTGGAGGAACCCACAGGACCCCATAGGACCCCACAGGACCCCATAGAAATCCATATGACCCCATAGGACCCATAGGAACCTATAGGACCCCATAGGACCCCATAGGAACCTATAAGACCCCATAGGACCCCACAGGACCCCATTGGAACCTATAGGACCCCATAGAAATCCATATGACCCCATAGGATCCATAGGACCACATAGGACCCCATAGGACCCCATAGAAACCCATATGACCCCATAGGACCCCATAGAACCTATAGGGTCTTATTGAACCCCATAGAACCCCATAGGGCACCATAGGACCCCATATGACTCCATAGGGCCCCACAGGACCCCATAGGAACCTATAGGAACCCATAGGACCCCACAGGACCCCATAGAAACCTATAGGACCCCATAGGAACCCACAGAACCGCATAGGAACCTATAGGAACCCATAGAACCCCACAGGACCCCATAGAAACCTATAGGACCCCATAGGAACCCACAGGACCCCATAGGACCCCATAGAACCTATAGGACCCCATAGGACTCCATAGGACCCCATAGAACCTATAGGACCCCATAGGACCCCATAGAAACCTATAGGACCCCATAGGACCCCATAGGAACCCATAGGACCCCATAGCACCCCATATGACTCCATAGGACCCCACAGAACCCCATAGGACCCCATAGGACCCCATAGGAACCTATAGGACCCCATAGGACCCCATAGGAACCCATAAGAACCATAGGACCCATAGGGTCTTATTGAACCCCATAGGACCCTGTAGAAACCTATAGGAACCCATAAGGACCCAATAGAACCCAATAGGAAACATAGGAACCCATAGGACTCCATAGGACCCCATAGGACCCCATAGGACCCCCTTCCCCCCTTGGAAAGGGACACCTGGAGGCCGCAGCTGTGTAAAATTGATCGAATCGGGGCTTTCCGGCCCAAAAATAAGACGGCTTTTGGGGTTTGGATGGGGTGGAGGAACCCACAGGACCCCATAGGACCCCATAGGACCTATAGGGTCTTATTGAACCCCATAGGACCCCATAGAACCTATAGGGTCTTGCTGAACCCCATAGGACCCCATAGGATCCCATAGGACCCCATAGGACCCCATAGAAACCTATAGGACCCCATTGGACCCCATAGAAATCCATAGGACCCACTGGACTCCATAGGACCCCATAGGACCCCATAGAAATCCATAGGACCCCATAGGACCCCATAGAAACCCATAGGACCCCATAGGACTCCATAGGAACCCATAGAACCTATAGGGTCTTACTGAACCCCATAGGACCCCATAGGACCCCATAGAAATCCATAGGACCTCATAGGACCCCATAGAACCTATAGGACCCCATAGGACTCCATAGGACCCCATAGAAACCTATAGAACCCCATAGGACCCATAGAAACCTATAGGACCCTATAGGACCCCATAGAAATCCATATGACTCCATAGGAACCTATAGGACCCCATAGGACCCCACAGGACCCCATAGAAACCTATAGGACCCCATAGGAACCCACAGGACCCCATAGGACCCCATAGGACCCCATAGGACCCCTTCCCCCCTTGGGAAGGGACACCTGGAGGCCACAGCTGCGTAAAATTGATCGAATCGGGGCTTTCCGGCCCAAAAATAAGACGGCTTTTGGGGCTTGGATGCCGTGGAGGAACCCACAGGACCCCATAGGACCCCATAGGAACCTATAGGACCCCATAGGACCCCATAGGACCTATAGGACCCCATAGGACCCTATAGGAACCCTTAAGACTCCATAGGACCCCATTGGAACCTAGAAGACCCCATAGAAACCTATAGGACCCCATAGGACCCCATAGCAACCTATAGGACCCCATAGGACCCATAGAACCTATAGGGTCTTGCTGAACCCCATAGGACCCCATAGGATCCCATAGGACCCCATAGGACCCCATAGAAACCTATAGGACTCCATAGGACCCCATAGGACCCCATAGAACCTATAGGACCCCATAGGACCCCA
This sequence comes from Lagopus muta, assembly GCF_023343835.1. NCBI lineage: Eukaryota > Metazoa > Chordata > Aves > Galliformes > Phasianidae > Lagopus > Lagopus muta. The sequence goes on from NW_026040159.1 coordinate 23,665, forward strand.
TAGGAACCTATAGGACCCCACAGGACCCCATAGAAACCTATAGGACCGCATAGGGCACCATAGGAACCTATAGGACCCCATAGGACCCCATAGGACCCCAAAGGACCCCACAGGAACCCGTAAGACCCATAGGAACCCATAGGATCCCATAGGAACCCATAGGAACCCCAATAGCTGTAACCATAACCATAACCATGACCATAATCATATCCATATTCATAACCGTTATCATCAGCATCACCATATTGATAACCATAACCATGACCATAATCATATCCATATTCATAACCGTTATCATCAGCATCACCATATTGATAACCATAACCATAACCATGACCATAACCATGACCATAATCATATCCATATTCATAACCATTATCATCAGCATCACCATATTGATAACCATAACCATGACCATAATCATATCCATATTCATAACCGTTATCATCAGCATCACCATATTGATAACCATAACCATGACCATGACCATAATCATATCCATATTCATAACCATCACCATCAGCATCACCATATTGATAACCATAACCATAACCATGACCATAATCCTATCCATATTCATAACCATCACCATCAGCATCACCATATTGATAACCATAACCATAACCATGACCATAATCATATCCATATTCATAACCATCACCATCAGCATCACCATATTGATAACCATAACCATAACCATAACCATAATCATATCCATATTCATAACCGTTATCATCAGCATCGCCATATTGATAACCATAACCATAACCATGACCATAATCATATCCATATTCATAACCATCATCATCAGCATCACCATATTGATAACCATAACCATAACCATGACCATAATCCTATCCATATTCATAACCATCATCATCAGCATCACCATATTGATAACCATAACCATAACCATGACCATAATCATATCCATATCCATAACCATCACCATCAGCATCACCATATTGATAACCATAACCATGACCATGACCATAATCATATCCATATTCATAACCATTATCATCAGCATCACCATATTGATAACCATAACCATGACCATAATCATATCCATATTCATAACCGTTATCATCAGCATCACCATATTGATAACCATAACCATGACCATGACCATAATCATATCCATATTCATAACCATCACCATCAGCATCACCATATTGATAACCATAACCATAACCATGACCATAATCCTATCCATATTCATAACCATCACCATCAGCATCACCATATTGATAACCATAACCATAACCATGACCATAATCATATCCATATTCATAACCATCATCATCAGCATCACCATATTGATAACCATAACCATAACCATGACCATAATCATATCCATATCCATAACCATCACCATCAGCATCACCATATTGATAACCATAACCATAACCATGACCATAATCATATCCATATTCATAACCATCATCATCAGCATCACCATATTGATAACCATAACCATAACCATGACCATAATCCTATCCATATTCATAACCATCATCATCAGCATCACCATATTGATAACCATAACCATAACCATGACCATAATCATATCCATATTCATAACCATCACCATCAGCATCACCATATTGATAACCATAACCATAACCATGACCATAATCATATCCATATTCATAACCGTTATCATCAGCATCACCATATTGATAACCATAACCATAACCATGACCATAATCATATCCATATCCATAACCATCATCATCAGCATCGCCATATTGATAACCATAACCATAACCATGACCATAATCATATCCATATTCATAACCATCATCATCAGCATCACCATATTGATAACCATAACCATAACCATGACCATAACGACATCCATATCCATGACCATCATCTGTATGGGGTCTCTATGGGGTCTGTATGGGATCTGTATGGAGTCTCTATGGGGTCTCTATAGGATATGTATGGAGTCTCTATGAGGTCTCTATGGGATCTGTATGGATTCTCTACGGGGTCTGTATGGGATCTCTATGGAGTCTCTATGGGGTCTCTATGGGATCTGTATGGAGTCTCTATGGGGTCTCTATGGGATCTGTATGGAGTCTCTATGGGGTCTCTATAGGATATGTATGGAGTCTCTATGAGGTCTCTATGGGATCTGTATGGAGTCTCTATGGGGTTTGTATGGGATCTCTATGGAGTCTCTATGGGGTCTCTATGGGATCTCTATGGAGTCTCTATGGGGTCTCTATAGGATCTGTATGGAGTCTCTACGGGGTCTCTATGGGATCTGTATGGAGTCTCTATGGGATCTGTATGGAGTCTCTATGGGGTCTCTATAGGATCTGTATGGAGTCTCTATGGGGTCTGTATGGGATCTCTATGGAGTCTCTATGGGGTCTCTATGGGATCTGTATGGAGTCTCTATGGGGTCTGTATGGGATCTGTATGGAGTCTCTATGGGGTTTGTATGGGATCTCTATGGAGTCTCTATGGGGTCTCTATAGGATCTGTATGGAGTCTCTATGGGGTCTCTATAGGATCTGTATGGAGTCTCTATGGGGTCTCTATAGGATCTCTATGGAGTCTCTATGGGGTCTCTATATGCCTGAGTGGGGTTTCAGTGGGTCTCAATATGACCTCATTGCAGCCCAGCTGCACCAGGCCGTGTGTCAGCAGCTCCGTCAGCGCCGTCTGTCCCTCCCCACAGGCCTGATGGCGGCCTCCAGACACCCAAAGGGGGGACTGAGCCTCGTCGGCAAGGCCTCAGGGTCCACCATCAGCAGTTATTCCATGTATTGGGTGCGACAGGCGCCCGGCGAGGGGCTGGGATACGTCGCCACTATTAGCTACACTGGTAGTACCACATACTACGGGTCGGCGGTGCAGGGCCGTGCCACCATCTCGAGGGACAACGATCAGAGCACGGTGACCCTGCAGCTGGAAGACCTGACGACCGACGACACCGCCACCTATTACTGCGCGAGATATTATAGCAGTGGCTGCGACGCTGCTGCTCAAGATATCGACGCCGACCTTGATTTGGTGCCCACTGAGGCATGGCGGTGTCCAGGCGCGGTGCTGTGATGCGGAGGCAAAAGTGGGGACGTCCTGGGTGCGGACGTGGGCTTCTGTCCCCTCTGCCACCACTGCTATTGTCACCATCACCACCAAATCCATTTCCACGTCTTCCTGTCCAGACCCATAACCATAACCATGACCATGACCATGACCATAACCATGACCATGACCATGACCATGACCATGACTATGACCATAACCATGTCCATGACCATAACCATGACCATGACCATGACCATAACCATGACCATGACCATGACCATGACCATGACCATGACCATGACCATAACCATGTCCATGACCATAACCATGACCATGACCATGACCATGACCATGACCATGACCATGACCATAACCATGTCCATGACCATGACCATGACCATGACCATGACCATAACCATGACCATGACCATGACCATAACAATGGCCATAACCATGACCATGACCATGACCATAACCATGTCCATGACCATAACCATGACCATGACAATGACCATGACAATGACCATGATCATGACCATCCACGTCACTGTGGGTCCTGGTTGCAGCAGGCCGTGTGTCGGCGGCTCCGTCAGCACCATCTGCCCTTTCCCATAGGCCTGATGGCAGCCATGACATTGGACGAGTCTGGGGGCGGCCTGTAGACACCCGGAGGGGGGCTGAGCCTCGTCTACAAGGCCTCCAGATTCACCCTCAGCAGTTATACCATGCAGTGGGTCCGACAGGCGCCCGGCGAGGGGCTGGAATACCTCGCAGGTATCAGCTACAGTGGTGGTAGTTACACATACTACGGGTCGGCGGTGAAGGACCGTGCCACCATCTCGAGGGACAACGATCAGAGCACGGTGACCCTGCAGCTGAACAGCCTGACGACCGACGACACCGCCACCTATTACTGCGCGAAAAGTGCTTACGGTTGTAGTTGGGCTGGTAGCGTTAATTACACCGGCGTCACTCCTGGATTTGGTGGCATCGCCCACGGCCCTGGTTGAGAGATCGGAGGCCAGGCGATGGAGCTGGGCTCAGAACGGGCAGAACTTGGCCCAAATCTGCAGCAGGGAGCAAACAGGGATGGAGCTGGGGAGAGAAATTTGCTTAGAAGGGGTGGGGATGGATGTGACGATCCCAATGAGACCCCATAGAGACCCCATAGACACCCCATAGACATCCCATAGAGACCCCATAGACACCCCATACCCACCTCATAGACATCCCATAGTGATCCCATACAGACCCCACTGAGACACCATAGAGACCCCATAGAGACCCCATAGACACCCCATACCCACCCATAGAAACCCCATAGAGATCCCATACAGAACCCACTGAGACCCCATAGAGAACCCATAAAGACACCATAGACATCCCACTGAGACCCCATACAGACCCCATAGAGATCCCATACAGACCCCACTGAGACCCCATACAGTCCCCATAGAGACCCCATAGATATCCCATAGGTACCACACTGAGACCCCATAGAGAACCCATAGAGACCCCATAGAGATGCCATTGAGACCCCATAGAGACCCCATAGACACCTCATACCCACCCCATAGAAACCCCATAGACACCCCATACCCACCCCACAGACACCCCATAGACACCCCATAAAGACCCCATAGAAATCCCACTGAGACCCCATAGAGTCCCCTTAGAGACCCCATAGTCATCCCATAGGTACCACACCGAGACCCCATAGAGAACCCATAGAGACCCCATAGACACCCCATAGACCCCCCACTGAGACCCCATAGACACCCCATAGAGAACCCATAGAGACCCCATAAAGACCCCATAGACATCCCACACAGACCCCATAGAGACCCCATAGACACCCCACTGAGACCCCATAGACACCCCATAGACACCCCACTGACACCCCATAGAGACCCCATAGAGACCCCATAGACGTCTCAAAGACACCCCATACCCACCCCATAGACACCCCATAGACACCCCATAGAGAACCCATAGAGATCCCACTGAGACCCCATACAGACCCCATAGAGACCCCATAAAGACCCCATAGAGACCCCATAGAGACCCCATAAAGACTCCATAGAGACCCCATAGACACCCCATAGTGAGAAATCTATGGGGCCTCTTTGGATCTGTGGCACCAGGGTGAGCACCGCAACCAGCACCCCAACCACTACCAGATTCTTTCTCACACCAGCAGGGGGCGCTGTGCTCAGCCCTGTGTGTTCAGCTGCAGGCTCACCGTGCTCTGCTCGTTGTCCCTCGAGATGGGGGCACGGCCCTGCACCGCTGCCCCATAGCTTGTGGGGCTGCTAATATAGGCGACCCATTCCAGCCCCTCGCCGGGCGCCTGTCAGACCCACAGCATCTCATAACTGCTGAGGGTGAATCTATGGGTCTCTATGGGGTTTCAATGGTATCTCTATGGGTCACAGTGCGGTTTCTCCCTATGGGGTCTCCATGGTGCCTCTATGGGGTGACTATGGGGTCTCTATGGGCCTCTATGGGTTTTAATGGCATCTCTATGGGTCTCTATGGGGGCTCAGTGGGGTCCCTATGCAATGTCTATGGGTCTCTATGGGGTCTCTATGGGATCTCTATGGGGTCTCTGTGGGATGTCTATGGGGTCTCAGTAGGATCTGTATATGATGTCTATGGGGTCTGTATGGGGTGTATATGGGGTGTCTATGGGGTCTCTATGGGTCTCTATGGGGTTTCAATGGCATCTCTATGGGTCTCTATGGGGTCTTCATGGGATCTCTATGGGGTCTCTATGAGATCTATATGGGATGACTATGAGATGTCTATGGGGTCTCTATGGGGTCTCTATGGGGTCTCTATGGGATGACTATGAGATGTCTATGGGGTCTCAGTGGGGGCTCAGTGGGGTCTCACTGGGATCTGTATATGATGTCTATGGGGTCTGTATGGGGTGTATATGGGGTATCTATGCGGTCTCTACGGGATATCTATGGGGTGTCTATGGGGTCTCTATGGGTCTCTAAGGGGTTTCAATGGCATCTCTATGGGTCTCTATGGGGTCTCTAATGGGATCTCTATGGGGTCTCTATGAGATCTATATGGGATGACTATGAGATGTGTATGGGGTCTCTATGGGGTCTCTATGGGATCTCTATGGGATGTCTATGGGGTCTCAGTGGGGACTCAGTGGGGTCTCAGTGGGATCTGTATATGATGTCTATGGGGTCTCTATGGGGTGTATATGGGGTGTCTATGGGGTCTCTATGGGGTCTCTATGCGGTCTCTACGGGATATCTATGGGGTGTCTATGGGGTCTCTATGGAATGTCTATGAGGTCTCTATGAGCTCTCTATGGGATGTCTATGGGTTCTCTATGGGGTCGCTATGGGGTCGTCGATCTCACCAGCGCGGTGACCACAACCACTACAAGCAGCACCACCACTACCACTAGTAGCACGTTTCGCGCACCAGCAGGGGGCGCTGTGCTCAGCCCTGTGTGTTCAGCTGCAGGCTCACCGTGCTCTGATCGTTGTCCCTCGAGATGGTGGCACGGCCCTGCACCGCTGCCCCATAGCCTGTGCTACCAGCAGCGTTAATACCTGCGACGAATTCCAGCCCCTTGCTGGGCGCCTGTCGCACCCAATCCATCCCATAATCGCTGAAGGTGAATCCGGAGGCCTTGCAGACGAGGCTCAGCCCCCCTCCGGGCGTCTGCAGGCCGCCCCCAGACTCGTCCAACGTCTCGGCCGCCATCCGGCCTGTGGGGAAGGACAGACGGCGCTGACGGAGCCGCCGACACACGGCCTGGTGCAGCCAGGACCCATTGAGACCCCATAGAGACCCCATAGAGACCCCATAGAGACCCCACAGACACCCCACTGAGACCCCATATGGACCCCATAGAGTCCCAATAGAGATCCCATACAGTCCCCATAAAGGCCCCATAGACACCATTCTGAGACCCCATAGAGACCCCATAGAAACCCTATGGAGGCACCATAGAGGTCCCATAGAGACCCCATAGACATTCCATAGAGGCCCCACTGAGACCCCATAGAGACCCCATGGGGACCCCACTGAGACCCCATAGAGACCCCATAGTCATCCCATACAGACACCGCATAGAGAGCTCGTAGAGACCCCAGTGAGACCTCATGGAGACCCCAGAGAGACCCCACAGACATCCCTTAGACACCCCATAGAGACCCCATTGAGACCCCATAGAGACCTCATAGAGAACCCATAGAGACCCCATAGGGACCCATAGAGACCCCACAGGGACCCATAGAGACCCCCATACAGACCCTATAGGGACCTCATAGAGACTACATAGAGAGCTCATGGAGACCCCAGAGAGACCCCATAGAGACCCCATAGATACCCCATATAGACTTCATAGACACCCCTCTGATATTCCTTAGGGACTCCATAGATACCCCATAGAGACCCCTTAGAGACCCCATAGAGATCCCACTGAGACTCCTTAGGGACCCCGTAGACATCCTGTAGAGACCCCATACTGACCTCATAGAGACCCCATGGAGACCCCATAGAGACCCCCAAAAGAACCACAGAAGCCCCATAGATTTCTCACTATGGGGTCTCAGTGGGGTCTCTATGGGGTGTCTATGAGCTCTCTATGGGGTCTCTATGGGGTCTCTATGTGTCTCTATGGGGTCCATATGAGGTTTCAGGGGGGTCTCTATGAGATGTCTATGGGGTCTTTATAGGGCCTCTATGGGGAGTCTATGGGGTGTCTATGAGGTCTCTATGGGGTCCGTATGGGATGTCTATGAGCTCTTTATGGGGTCTCTATGGGGTCTCTATGGGGACTCTATGGGGTCCATTGGGGTCTCAGTGGGATCTCTATGGGGTCTCTATGGGGTCCATTGGGGTCTCAGTGGGGTGTCTGTGGGGTCCATATGGGGTCTCTATGGGATTTCTATGGGGTCCATATGGGGTCTCAGTGGGATCTCTATGGGGTCTCTATGGCATCTCTATTGGGTCTCTATGGGGTCTCTATGGGGTCCATATGGGGTCTCAGTGGGCTGTCTGTGGGGTCCATATGGGGACTCTATGGGATCTCTATGGGGTCTCTATGGGGTCTCTATGGGGTCCGTTGGGGTCTCAGTGGGGTGTCTGTGGGGTCCATATGGGGACTCTATGGGATCTCTATGGGGTCCATATGGGGTCTTAGTGGGGTGTCTGTGGGGTCTCTATGGGGACTCTATGGGATCTCTATGGGGTCCATATGGGGTCTCAGTGGGATCTCTATTGGGTCTCTATGGGGTCTCTATGGGATCTCTATTGGGTCTCTATGGGGTCTCTATGGGGTCCATATGGGGTCTCAGTGGGATCTCTATTGGGTCTCTATGGGGTCTCTATGGGTTCCATATGGGGTCTCAGTGGGGTGTCTGTGGTGTCTCTATGGGGTCTCTATGGGATCTCTGTGGGATCTCTATGGGGTCTCAATGGGTCCTGGCTGCACCAGGCCGTGTGTCGGCGGCTCCATCAGCGCCGTCTGTCCTTCCCCACAGGCCTGATGGCGGCCGTGACGTTGGACGAGTCTGGGGGCGGCCTGCAGACGCCCGGAGGGGGGCTGAGCCTCGTCTGCAAGGCCTCCGGATTCACCATCAGCAGTTATGGCATGCTGTGGGTCCGACAGGCGCCCGGCGAGGGGCTGGAGTGGCTCGCAGGTATTGAGTATGATGGTAGTGACCCAGTCTATGGGGCAGCAGTGCAGGGCTGTGCCCCCATCTTGAGGGACAACGATCAGAGCACGGTGAGCCTGCAGCTGAACACACAGGGCTGAGCACAGCGCCCCCTGCTGGTGCGCGAAACATGCTGGTAGTGATGCTTGGTGTGGTGGTTGGGGTTGTGCTGGTGGTGACATGGCCGTCACCGGGCCACGTCTTCATCTGCAGCTGGGAAGCTTCCAGCTGGGGTGCAGAGCTGCATGCTGGGAGCGAAGAATTTCTGTCCCCAACAAGGCTGTGTGCATCACCATCCCCATAACCATGACCATAACCTTGACCATGACCATAACCATGACCATAATGATGACCATAACCATAACCATAACCATAACCATGACCATAACCATGACCACAACCACGACCATCCTCACCACCCTCCCCACCTCCACCTCCTTCTCCCTCACATTTTCTCCCATCCCTGCTCTCAGTTCCATCCCTGTTTGCTCCCTGCTGCAGATTTGAGCTGAGTTCTGTCTGTTCTCAGCTCAGCTCCGTCCCTTGGGCTCCGATCTCTCCATCCTGGCTGCCCACCGGCACAACGCCTCCAGCTGTCCCCACATCATCTCTATTTTGTGGCAGGAAACACTGAGTTATTTCGGTCGTGCCTGAACCCCGTGCTGAAGCAGCAGAAGGAGCAGCTGCGTGCCGTGTTCCCTTTTTTGGCTTTTTCAATCTATTTTTTTCCTTTCTTTCCCCCCCTGTTTCACCCTATTTTTGGTTTGTTTTCCCCCCACCAGCGCAGCTGTGTGCTGACATCACAAGAGGCCACCCGTCGTCGCACCAAGTTTGTTATGGGACTTTCAGACCCCCGTCTCGTAAACCTGTTTGGCATCAGGGATGTTTCCTTGCCCTGAGGATCTGAGTTTGTCTTTTGGGTGGTTTTTGGGGTTGAATTCAGGAAGGGACAAATGCAGGAAGGGGCAAAGGTGGTTGAAGGGGGGCGCATAGATGCACGCAAGGCCTCAGGCGGCACCTGCAAGCTGTTACCCCACGGTGTGGGTAAAGAGGGCGGCAAGGGGATCCCAGTTCATCATCACAATTAGCGCTGCCAACTGCCTCAAGAAATGAGCTTGCAGTGGTTGTGGTGATGAAGCTCACGGTGTCGACGTCGCTCCTGGGTTTGGTGGCGTCACCCAGAGCCCAGATTGAAAGATCGGAGCCCAGGTGATGGAGCTGAGCTGAGAACGGGCAGAACTCAGCTCAAATCTGCAGCAGGGAGCAAAAAGGGATGGAACTGAGAGCAGGGATGGGAGAAAATGTGATGGAGAAGGCGGTGGAGATGGGGAGGGTGGTGAGGATGGTTGTGGTCATGGTCATGGTTATGGTTATGGTCATACCCATGGTCATGGTTATGGGTATGGTCAACATTATGGTCATGGTTATGGTCATGGTTATCGTTATGCTCATGGTTATGGCCATGGTTATGGTCATGGTCATGGTTATGGTCATGGTCATGGTCATCATTATGGTCATGGTCATGGTTATGGTCATGGTTATCGTTATGGCCATGGTCATGGTCATGGTTATGGTCATGGTCATCATTATGGTCATGGTTATGGCCATGGTCATGGTTATGGTCACGGTTATGATCATGGTTATGGATATGGTCAGGGTTATGGTCATGGTTATGGATATGGATATGGCCGTGTTCACGACCATTGGACGAGTCTGGGGGTGGCCTGCAGACGCTTGAAGGGGGGCTGAGCCTCGTCTGCAAGGCCTCCGGATTCACCCTCAGCAGTTATGGCATGATGTGGGTCCGAGAGGCACCCGGCAAGGGGCTGGAATACGTCGCAGGTATTAGGAGTACTGGTGGTAGCACATACTACGGGTCGGCGGTGCAGGGCCGTGCCACCATCTCGAGGGACAATGATCAGAGCACAGCCAGCCTGCAGCTGAACACACAGGGCTGAGCACAGCGCCCCCTGCTGGTGCGCGAAATGTGCTACTAGTGGTAGTTGTGGTGCTTATTATGCTGGTGGTGACATGGCCGTCACAGGGCCACGTCTTCATCTGCAGCTGGGAAGCTTCCAGCTGGGGTGCAGAGCTGCATGCTGGGAGCGAAGAATTTCTGTCCCCAACAAGGCTGTGTCCATCACCATCCCCATTTCCATCCCCATTTCCATACCCATTTCCATACCCATGACCATAACCATGACCATAACCATGACCATAACCATAACCATGAGCATAATGATGACCATGACCATGACCATGACCATAATGATGACCATAACCTTGACCATGACCATAACCATGACCATAACCATGACCATATCCATAACCATATCCATGACCATAACCATGACCATATCCATATCCATAACCATGACCATAACCATGACCGCCTCCATCATCACATCCATCCCCACCCCTCCTAAGCAAAATTCTCTCCCCAGCTCCATCCCTGTTTGCTCCCTGCTGCAGATTTGGGCCGAGTTCTGCCCGTTCTGAGCCCAGCTCCATCGCCTGGCCTCCGATCTCTCAACCAGGGCCGTGGGCGATGCCATCAAATCCAGGAGTGACGCCGGTGTGATTATCGCTACCAGCCCAACTACAACTGTAAGCACTTTTCGCGCAGTAATAGGTGGCGGTGTCGTCGGTCGTCAGGTTGTCCAGCTGCAGGGTCACCGTGCTCTGATCGTTGTCCCTCGAGATGGTGGCACGGTCCTTCACCGCCGACCCGTAGTATGTGTAACTACCAGTGTAGCTAATAGTGGCGACGTATTCCAGCCCCTCGCCGGGCGCCTGTCGGACCCACAGCATGTTGTAACTGCTGATGGTGGACCCTGAGGCCTTGCAGACGAGGCTCAGTCCCCCCTCCGGGTGAATGGAGGCCGCCATCAGGCCTGTGGGGAAGGACAGACGGCGCTGATGGAGCCGCCAACACACGGCCTGGTGCAGCCAGGACCCATTGAGAGCCCATAGAGACCCCATAAACACCCCATAGAGACCTCATAGAGCCCCCACTGAGACCCCATAGAAACCCCATACAGACCCCATAAATACCCCATAGACACCCCATAGAGACCCTATAAATTCCCCATAGACATCTCATAGAGACCCCACTGAAACCCCATATGTACCACCACCACTGCTAATACTTGCGACCCATTCCAGCCCCTCGCCGGGCGCCTGTCGGACCCACATCATGTTGTAACTGCTGATGGTGAATCCAGAGGCCTTGCAGACGAGGCTCAGCCCCCCTCCGGGCGTCTGCAGGCCGCCCCCAGACTCGTCCAACGTCATGGCTGCCATCAGGCCTGTGGGGAAGGACAGACGGCGCTGACGGAGCCGCTGACACACGGCCTGGTGCAGCCAGAACCCATTGAGACCCCATAGAAACCCCATAAACACCCCATAGACATCCCATAGAGACCCCACTGAGACCCCATAGAAACCCCATACAGACCTCATAGAGTCCCCATAGAGACCCCACTGAGACCCTATAAAGACCCCATAGACATCTCATAGAGACCACACTGAAACCCCATATGGACCCCATAGAGACACATAGAGACCCCATAGAGACCCCATAGAGAGCTCATAGACACCCCATAGAGACCCCATAGAAACCCCATAGACACCCCATAGAGACCCCACTGAGACCCCATAGTGAGAAATATATGGGGCTTCTTTGATTCTTTTGGGGGTCTCTATGGGGTCTGTATGGGGTCTCTATGAGGTCTCTACGGGATGTCTATGGGGTCCCAAAGGAGTCTCAGTGGGGTATCTATGGGGTCTCTTTGGGGTCCCAAAGGAGCATCAATGGGGTCTCTATGGGGTCTCCCTAGGGTCTCTATAGAGTCACTAATGAGTATAAGTGGGGTCTCTATGAGGTCTCTATGGGGTCTCTATGGGGTCTCTACGGGGAGTCTATGGGGTCCCTAAGGAGTCTCAGTGGGGTCTCTATGAGGTCTCAATGGGGTCTCTATGGGGTCTCTACGGGGAGTCTATGGAGTCCCCAAGGAGTCTCAGTGGGGTCTCTATGGGGTCTCAGTGGGGTCTTATGGGGTCTCTATGCAGTCCCTAAGGAGTATCAATGGGGTCTCTATGGAGTCCCTAAGGAGTCTCAGTGGGGTCTCTATGGGGTCTCTATGAGGTCTCTATGGGGTCTCTACGGGGTCTCCATGGGGTCTCTATGGAGTCCCTAAGGAGTATCAGTGGGGTCTCTATGAGGTCTCTATGGGGTCTCTATGGGGTCTGAATGAGGCCTGGCTGCACCAGGCCGTGTGTCAGCGGCTCCATCAGCGCCGTCTGTCCTTCCCCACAGGCCTGATGGCGGCCGTGACGTTGGACGAGTCTGGGGGCGGCCTGCAGACGCCCGGAGGGGGGCTGAGCCTCGTCTGCAAGGCCTCTGGATTCACCTTCAGCAGTTACCCCATGTTTTGGGTGCGACAGGCGCCCGGCGAGGGGCTGGAATTCGTCGCAGCTATTAGTGGTACTGGTAGTGGCACAGGCTATGGGGCAGCGGTGCAGGACCGTGCCCCCATCTTGAGGGACAACGAGCAGAGCACAGCCAGCCTGCAGCTGAACACACAGGGCTGAGCACAGCGCCCCCTGCTGGTGCGTTAAAGATGGTGCTGGTTGTGCTGGTGCTCGTGCTGGTCGCATCGATGTCGCTCCTGGGTTTTTTGTTTTCACCCAGAGCCCAGGTTGGGAGATCAGAGACCACTGGATGGAGCTGAGCTGAGAACAGACAGAACTCAGCTCGAATCTGCAGCAGGGAGCAAACAAGGATGGAACTGAGCACAGGGATGGGAGAAAATGTGATGGAGAAGGTGGTGGAGATGGGGAGGGTGGTGAGGATGGCCGTGGTCATGGTTATGCTTATGGTTATGGTCATATCCATGGTCATGGTTATGGTCATGGTCATCGTTATGGTCATGGTTATGGTTATGGTTATGGTCATGGTTATGGTCATGGTCATGGTTATGGTCATGGTCATGGTTATGGTCATGGTTATGGCCATGGTTATGGATATGGATATGGTCAGGGTTATGGTCATGGTTATGGATATGGATATGGTCGTGTTCACGATCATTGGAGGAGTCTGGGGGCGGCCTGCAGACACCCGAAGGGGGGCTGAGCCTCGTCTGCAAGGCCTCCGGATTCACCCTCAGCGATTATGCCATGCATTGGGTCCGACAGGCGCCCGGCAAGGGGCTGGAATACGTTGCAGGTATTAGGAGTACTGGTGGTAGCACATACTATGGGTCGGCGGTGCAGGACCGTGCCCCCATCTCGAGGGACAACGATCAGAGCACGGTGAGCCTGCAGCTGAACACACAGGGCTGAGCACAGCGCCCCCTGGTGCCACGTGAAAAATGCTGGTAGTTGTGCTGGTTACTGTGGTTATGCTTATGGTGACACGGCCGTCACAGGGCCACGTCTTCATCTGCAGCTGGGAAGCTTCCAGCTGGGGTGCAGAGCTGCATGCTGGGAGCAAAGAATTTCTGTCCCCAACAAGGCTGTGTCCATCACCATCCCCATTTCCATCCCCATAACCATAACCATGATCATAACCATGACCATAACCATGACCATAACCGTAACCATGACCATAATGATGACCATGACCATGACCATGACCATAATGATGACCATAACCTTGACCACGACCATAACCATGACCATATCCATATCCATAACCATGACCATAACCATGACCATAACCATGACCATGACCATAACCATGACCATATCCATATCCATATCCATAACCATGACCATAACCATGACCGCCTCCATCATCACATCCATCCCCACCCCTCCTAAGCAAAATTCTCTCCCCAGCTCCATCCCTGTTTGCTCCCTGCTGCAGATTTGGGCCGAGTTCTGCCCGTTCTGAGCCCAGCTCCATCGCCTGGCCTCCGATCTCTCAACCAGGGCCGTGGGCGATGCCACCAAATCCAGGAGTGACGCCGGTGTGATTATCGCTACCAGCCCAACTACAACTGTAAGCACTTTTCGCGCAGTAATAGGTGGCGGTGTCGTCGGTCGTCAGGCTGTTCAGCTGCAGGGTCACCGTGCTCTGATCGTTGTCCCTCGAGATGGTGGCACGGTCCTTCACCGCCGACCCGTAGTATGTGTAACTACCAGCACTGTAGCTGATACCTGCGACGTATTCCAGCCCCTCGCCGGGCGCCTGTCGGACCCACTGCATGGTATAACTGCTGAGGGTGAATCTGGAGGCCTTGCAGACGAGGCTCAGCCCCCCTCCGGGCGTCTGCAGGCCGCCCCCAGACTCGTCCAACGTCACGGCCGCCATCAGGCCTGTGGGGAAGGACAGACGGCGCTGATGGAGCCGCCAACACACGGCCTGGTGCAGCCAGGACCCATTCAGACCCCATAGAGACCCCATAAACACCCCATAGACATCCCATAGAGACCTCACTGAGAGCCCATAGAGACCAGACTGAAACCCCATACAGACCCCATAAAAACCCCATAGACACCCCATAGAGACCCTATAAAGACCCCATAGACATCTCATAGACACCTCACTGAAACCCTATATGGACCCCATAGAGACACATAGAGACCCCATAGAGACCCCACAGAGAGCTCATAGACACCCCATAGAGACCCCACTGAGACCCCATAGTGAGAAATCTATGGGGCTTCTTAGGTTCTTTTGGGGGTCTCTATGGGGTCTCTATGAGGTCTCTACGGGATGTCTATTGGGTCCCAAAGGAGTCTCAGTGGGGTATCTATGGGGTCTCTTTGGGGTCCCAAAGGAGCATCAATGGGGTCTCTATGGGGTCTCCCTGGGGTCTCTATAGAGTCACTAACGAGTATAAGTGGGGTCTCTATGAGGTCTCTATGGGGTCTCTATGGGGTCTCTACGGGGAGTCTATTTGGTCCCCAAGGAGTCTCAGTGGGGTCTCTATGGGGTCTCTATGGGGTCTCTATGAGGTCACTATGGGGTCTCTACGGGATGTCTATAGGGTCCCTAAGGAGTCTCAGTGGGGTCTCTATGGGGTCTCTATGGGGTCTCTATGGGGTATCTATGGAGTCCCTAAGGAATATCAGAGGGGTCTCTATGATGTCTATATGGGATATCTATGGGGTCTCTATGGGGTCTCAATGGGTCCTGGCTGCACCAGGCCGTGTGTCAGCGGCTCCGTCAGCGCCGTCTGTCCTTCCCCACAGGCCTGATGGCGGCCGTGACGTTGGACGAGTCTGGGGGCGGCCTGCAGACGCCCGGAGGGGGGCTGAGCCTCGTCTGCAAGGCCTCTGGATTCACCCTCAGCAGTTACACCATGTTTTGGGTGCGACAGGCGCCCGGCGAGGGGCTGGAATCCATCTCAGCTATTAACAGTGCTGGTAGTAGCACAGCATACGCGTCGGCGGTGCAGGGCCGTGCCACCATCTCGAGGGACAACGATCAGAGCACGGTGAGCCTGCAGCTGAACACACAGGGCTGAGCACAGCGCCCCCTGCTGGTGCGCGAAATGTTATGGCAGTGCTGCTGGTTGTTGTGCTGCTTTTGAGATCGATGAGCGCAGATCAGGACATCAGCACCCAGGTGACATCAGTC
The DNA here is from genome assembly GCF_023343835.1 of Lagopus muta. Lineage (NCBI taxonomy): Eukaryota > Metazoa > Chordata > Aves > Galliformes > Phasianidae > Lagopus > Lagopus muta. Next base: position 39,994 of record NW_026040159.1, read on the forward strand.
GAGCTCTGATCTCTCAATCCGGGCTGTGGGTGACACAACTTAAATGCAGGGGCGACGTCGATCCAACCAGCACAACCATAACAACAACCACTAGTAGCACCTTTCACACACCAGCAGGGGGCGCTGTGCTCAGCCCTGTGTTCAGCTGCAGGCTGGCTGTGCTCTGATCGTTGTCCCTCGAGATGGGGGCACGGCCCTGCACCGCTGCCCCATAGCTTGTGCTACTACCAGTACTGTAAATACCTGCGAGCCACTCCAGCCCCTCGCTGGGCGCCTGTCGGACCCACATCATGCAATAACTGCTGAAGGTGAATCCGGAGGCCTTGCAGACGAGGCTCAGCCCCCCTCCGGGCGTCTGCAGGCCGCCCCCAGACTCGTCCAACGTCTCGGCCGCCATCAGCCCTGTGGGGAAGGACAGACGGCGCTGACGGAGCCGCCGACACACGGCCTGGTGCAGCCAGGACCCATTGAGACCCCATAGAGACCCCATAGAGACCTCATAGAGACTCCATAGACATCGCATAGACGCCCCTTAGAGACCCCATAGACATCCCATAGGGACCCCATAGAGACCCCACTGAGACCCCACTGAGACCCCACTGAGCACCCATAAAGACCCATAGAGACCCCACAGACATCCCATAGATACCCCATGGAGACCCATAAAGACCCCATACAGACCCCATAGACAGCCCATGGAAAGCCGAATGAGACCCCAATGAGACCCCAATGAGACCCTGTAGAGACCCCATAGACACCCCACTGAGACCCCATAGAAACCCCATAGAGACCCATAGAGATGCCATTGAAACCCCATAGAGACCCTTAGAGACCTCATAGGGACCCCCTAAAGGCCCCATAGACATTCCATAGACACCCTATAAGCACCTCATAGAGACCCCATGCAGACCCCATAGAAACCCCATAGAAACCCCACTGAAACCCCATAGACACGCCATAGACATCCCATAGAGACCCCATAGAGACCCCTTAGAGACCCCATAGAGACCCTATAGAGACCCTATAGAGACCCCATAGACATTGCACTGAGACCCGATAGACACCCAATAGTGAGAAATCTATGGGGCCTCTTTGGGTCTTTAGGGGGTCCCTATGGGGTCTGTAAGGGTCTCTATGGGGTTTCAATGGCATCTCTATGGGTCTCTATGGGGTGTCTATGGGGTCTGTATGGGGTCTGTATGGGGTCTGTATGGGGTCTCATTTGGCTTTCTATGGGGTGTCTATGGGGTCTGTATGGGTCTCTATGGGGTATCTATGGGATCTCTATGCGGTCTCAGTGGGGTCTCTATGGGATGTCTATGGGTCTCAGTGGGGTGTCTATGGGGTCTCTATGGGATCTCTATGGGGTCTCTATGGGGTCTCTATGGGGTCTCAGTGGGGTGTCTATGGGGTCTCTAAGGGGTCTCTATGGGATCTCTATGGGGTCTCTATGGGATGTCTATGGGGTCTCAATGGGTCCTGCCTGCACCAGGCCGTGTGTCGGCGGCTCTGTCAGCGCCGTCTGTCCTTCCCCACAGGCCTGATGGCGGCCGTGACGTTGGACGAGTCTGGGGGCGGCCTGCAGACGCCTGGAGGGGGGCTGAGCCTCGTCTGCAAGGCCTCCGGATTCACCTTCAGCAGTTATGACATGAATTGGGTCCGACAGGCGCCCAGCAAGGGGCTGGAATACGTTGCAGCTATTAGCAAAACTGGTAGTAGCACAGGCTATGGGTCGGCGGTGCAGGGCCGTGCCCCCATCTCGAGGGACAACGATCAGAGCACAGTGAGCCTGCAGCTGAACACACAGGGCTGAGCACAGCGCCCCCTGGTGCCGCGCAAAGGAAGCTTATGGTTGTCCCGGTGCTTGTTGTGGTTACAATGCTGGTGCCATGGACGTCACAGTGCCCAATTCCACGTGGGGAGCTTCCAGCTTGGAGGCAGAGCAAAAACAGTCAATAAAGAGTTGGAGCTGTGCTGGAATCACAGAATGGAGCCGTTCTGCAGGGGCCCTACGTCCCCTCATCCCCCCCCTGTTTCCCCCCATGGGGCTGAGAGAGGGGCTGGGCTCCGTGGGGACGCCGGGGCTCGGCTGCACGGTGGTGCTGTGTGGAGCTGTGGGGTGTGGGGATGTGCTGGGCACGGACACGGCTCTGTCACTGTCACCACCACCATCAGCGTGTCAATAAACTGCCCCATATCTGTACCCATAACCATGACCATAACCATGACCATAACCATGACCATAACCATGACCATAACCATGACCATAACCATATCCATAACCATGACCATAACCATGATCGTAACCATGACCATATCCATAACCATGATCATAACCATGACCATAACCATGACCATAACCTTGATCGTAACCATGATTGTAACCATGATCATAACCATGATCATAACCATGATCATAACCATATCCATAACCATGATCGTAACCATGACCATAACCATGACCATGTCCGTATCCATAACCATCATCATAACCATGATCATAACCTTGATCATAACCATGACCATAACCATGACCATAACCATGATCGTAACCATGACCATAACCATGACCATAACCATGACCATATCCATATCCATAACCCTGACCATAACCATGAGCGCCTCCATCGTCACATCCATCCCCACCCCTTCTAAGCAAAATTCTCTCCCCAGCTCCATCCCTGTTTGCTCCCTGCTGCAGATTTGGGCCGAGTTCTGCCCGTTCTGAGCCCAGCTCCATCGCCTGGCCTCCGATCTCTTGGTCTGGGCTCAAGGTGACACCACCAAACCCAGGAGCGGCGTCGATACCATAAGCATTAGAACCATCACCAGCAACACCAACCACCCAGCAGAAGTAGGTTGCCGTGTCCTCAGCCTTCAGGCCGTTCAGCTGCAGGCTCACCGTGCTCTGATCGTTGTCCCTCGAGATGGTGGCACGGCCCTGCACCGCCGACCCATAGCTTGTGCTACTACCAGTGCTGCCAATACTTGCGACCCATTCCAGCCCCTCGCCGGGCGCCTGTCGCACCCAAAACATGGGGTAACTGCTGAGGGTGAATCCAGAGGCCTTGCAGACGAGGCTCAGCCCCCCTCCGGGCGTCTGCAGGCCGCCCCCAGACTCGTCCAACGTCACGGCCGCCATCAGGCCTGTGGGGAAGGACAGACGGCGCTGACGGAGCCGCTGACACACGGCCTGGTGCAGCCAGGACCCATAGAGACCCCATAGAGACCATGTAGAGACCTCCTAGAGACCTCATAGACATCCCTTAGAGACCTCATAGAGACCCCACTGAGACCCCATAGAAACCCCATAGACATCCCCACTCAGACCCCAGACAGACCCCAGAGAGACCCTAAATAGATCCCATAGATTTCCCAATATGGGGTCTCTCTGGGGTCTGTATGGGATCTGTATGGGGTGTCTCTAGGGTCTCTATGGGACGTCTATGGGGTCTCTGTGGGGTCTGGATGGGGTCTCTATGGGGTCTCTATGGGGTCTCAGTGGAGTCTCTATGGGTCTCTTAGGGTCTCTATGGGATGTCTATGGGGTCTCCATGGGGTCTCTATGGGGTCTCTATGGGTCTCTATAGGGTCTGCATTGGGTCTCTATGGGGTCTCTCTGGGGTCTCAATGGGATGTCTATGGGGTCTCCATGGGGTCTCTATGGGGTCTCTATGGGGTGTCTATGAGATGTCTATGGGGTCTCTCTGGGGTCTCCATGGGGTCTCTCTGGGGTCTGTATGAGCTCTCTATGGGGTGTCTGTATGGGATCACTATGGGGTCTCTATGGGGTCTCTATGGGATGTCTATGGGGTCTCTATGTGGTCCCAGTGGGGTCTCTATTAGATCTTTAGGGGGTCTGTATGGGGTCACTATGGGATGTCTATGGGGTCTCCATGGGGTCTCTATGGGATGACTATGTGATGTCTATGGGGTCTCAGTGGGGTCTCTGTGGGGTGTCTACGGGGTCGCTATGGGGTCATCAATGTAACCAGCACGGTGAACAGCATCACAATTAGCACCACTACCACTAGCAGCAGCTTTCGCGCACCAGCAGGGGGCGCTGTGCTCAGCCCTGTGTGTTCAGCTGCAGGCTCACCGTGCTCTGATCGTTGTCCCTCGAGATGGTGGCACGGCCCTGCACCGCCGACCCGTATCTTGTGGTACCACCAGTGCTGCTGATACTTGCGACCCACTCCAGCTCCTTGCCGGGCGCCTGTCGGACCCACAGCATCCCATAACTGCTGAGGGTGAATCTATGGGTCTCTATGGGGTTTCAACGGCATGTCTATGGGTCTCATTGGGGTCTCTCCCTATGGCATCTCTATGGTGCCCCTATGGGGTGTCTATGTGGTCTCTATGGGGTCTCAGCGGGGTCTCTGTGTAGTCTGTATGGGGTTGCAATGGGGTCCTTACGGGGTCTCTATGGGTCTCTATGGGGTTTCAATGGCATTTCTATGGGTCTCAGTGGGGTCTCTCCCTATGGGGTCTCTATGGTGCCCCTATGGGGCATCTCTGGGGTCTCTATGGGGTCTCAGTGGGGTGTCTGTGAGGTCTGTATGGGGTCACAATGGGGTCCCTACAGGGTCTCTATGGGTCTCTATGGGGTTTCAACGGCATCTCTATGGGTCTCAGTGGGGTCTCTCCCTATGGCGTCTCTATGGTGCCCCTATGGGGCATCTACGGGGTCTGTATGGGGTCTCAGCGGGGTCTCTGTGGGGTCTGTATGGGGTCACAATGGGGTCCCTACGGGGACTCTATGAGCTCTCTATGGGGTCTCCATGGGGTCTCCATTGGGTCTCTATGGGGTCTGTATGGGGTCTGTATGGGGTCTCTATTGGGTCTCTATGGGGTTTCAGTGGGGTCTCTTTGAGATGTCTATGGGGTCTCTATAGGGTCTCTATGGGGTGTCTATGGGGTATTTATGGGGTCTCTATGTGGTCCCAGTGGGGTCTCTATGAGGTCTCTACGGGGTCTCTTTAGGGTCTCTATGCGGTCTCAATGGGTCCTGGCTGCACCAGGCCGTGTGTCGGCGGCTCCGTCAGCGCCGTCTGTCCTTCCCCACAGGCCTGATGGCGGCCGTGACGTTGGACGAGTCTGGGGGCGGCCTGCAGACGCCCGGAGGGGGGCTGAGCCTCGTCTGCAAGGCCTCCGGATTCACCTTCAGCAGTTATGGCATGCAGTGGGTCCGACAGGCGCCCGGCGAGGGGCTGGAATCTGTGGCCTGTATTACCAGCACTGGTAGTACCACAAGCTATGGGGCAGCGGTGGAGGGTCGTGCCCCCATCTCGAGGGACAACGAACAGAGCACAGCCAGCCTGCAGCTGAACACACAGGGCTGAGCACAGCGCCCCCTGCTGGTGTGCAAAAGCTGCTGCTAGTGGTAGTTGTGCTTATTGTGATGCTGTTCACCGTGCTGGTTACATTGATGACCCCATAGCGACCCCGTAGACACCCCACAGAGATCCCACTGAGACCCCATTGACACCCCACAGAGACGTTGACGTTGGACGAGTCTGGGGGCGGCCTGCAGACGCCCGGAGGGGGGCTGAGCCTCGTCTGCAAGGCCTCCGGATTCACCTTCAGCAGTTACAACATGCAGTGGGTCCGACAGGCGCCCAGCAAGGAGCTGGAGTGGGTCGCAGGTATTGAGGATGATGGTAGTTACACATACTACGCGTCGGCGGTGGAGGGCCGTGCAACCATCTCGAGGGACAACGATCAGAGCACGGTGACCCTGCAGCTGGACGACCTGACGACCGACGACACCGCCACCTATTACTGCGCGAGAGGTTATGGCGGTGGCTGCGACGCTGCTGCTCAAGATATCGACGCCGACCTTGATTTGGTGCCCACTGAGGCATGGCGGTGTCCAGGCGCGGTGCTGTGATGCGGAGGCAAAAGTGGGGACGTCCTGGGTGCGGACGTGGGCTTCTGTCCCCTCTGCCACCACTGCTATTGTCACCATCACCTCCAAATCCATTTCCACGTCTTCCTGTCCAGACCCATAACCATGACCATAACCATGACCATAACCATGACCATAACCATGACCATGACCATAACCACGACCATGACCATGATCATGACCATCCACGTCTTTGTGGGTCCTGGCTGCACCAGGCCGTGCGTCGGCGGCTCCGTCAGCGCCGTCTGTCCTTCCCCACAGGCCTGATGGCGGCCGTGACGTTGGACGAGTCTGGGGGCGGCCTGCAGACGCCCGGAGGGGGGCTGAGCCTCGTCTGCAAGGCCTCTGGATTCACCTTCAGCAGTTACAACATGATGTGGGTGCGACAGGCGCCCGGCGAGGGGCCGGAATGGGTCGCATGTATTAGCAGCACTGGTAGTGGCACAAGCTATGGGGCAGCGGTGCAGGGCCGTGCCCCCATCTCGAGGGACAACGATCAGAGCACGGTGAGCCTGCAGCTGAACACACAGGGCTGAGCACAGCGCCCCCTGCTGGTGCGCGAAACGTGCTACTAGTGGTTGTGGTGCTGCTTGTAGTGCTTGTGGTCACCACGCTGGTGAGATCGACGACCCCATAGCGACCGCCTAGACACCCCATAGAGACCCCACTTAGTCTCCTTAGAGACCCCATAGACACCCCATAGAGACCCCATAGACACCCCATAGAGACCTCATAGAGACTCCATAGACATCCCATAGACACCCCTTAGAGACCCCATAGACATCCCATAGAGACCCCTCTGAGACCCCACCGAGCACCCATAAAGACCCATAGAGACCCCATAGTCATCCCTGAGAGACCCCATAGAAACCCCATAGACATCCCAGAGAGGCCCCATAAACATCCCATAGATACCCCATAGAGGCCCACAAAGACCCCATTCAGACCCCATAGACACCCCATAGAAACCCGAATGAGACCCCAATGAGACCCCATACAGACCCCATAGACACCCCACTGAGACCCCATAGAAACCCCATAGAGACCCATAGAGATGCCATTGAAACCCCATAGAGACCCTTAGAGACCTCATAGGGACCCCCTAAAGGCCCCATAGACATTCCATAGACACCCTATAAGCACGTCACAGAGACCCCATACAGACCCCATAGAAACCCCATAGAAACCCCACTGAAACCCCATAGACACCCCATAGACATCCCATAGAGACCCCATAGAGACCCCATAGAGACCCCATAGAGACCCCATAGAGACCCTATAGAGACCCCATAGACATTGCACTGAGACCCGATAGACACCCAATAGTGAGAAATCTATGGGGCCTCTTTGGGTCTTTAGGGGGTCCCTATGGGGTCTGTAAGGGTCTCTATGGGGTTTCAATGGCATCTCTATGGGTCTCTATGGGGTGTCTATGGGGTCTGTATGGGGTCTGTATGGGGTCTCATTGGGGTCTCATTCGGGTTTCTATGGGGTGTCTATGGGGTCTGTATGGGGTCTGTATGGGGTCTGTATGGGGTCTCATTTGGCTTTCTATGGGGTGTCTATGGGGTCTGTATGGGTCTCTATGGGGTATCTATGGGATGTCTATGGGGTTTCTATGTGGTCTCTATGGGATATCTATGGGATCTCTATGCGGTCTCAGTGGGGTCTCTATGGGATGTCTATGGGTCTCAGTGGGGTGTCTATGGGGTCTCAATGGGATCTCTATGGGGTCTCTATGGGGTCTCTATGGGGTCTCAGTGGGGTGTCTATGGGGTCTCTATGGGGTCTCAATGGGATCTCTATGGGGTCTCTATGGGATGTCTATGGGGTCTCAAAGGGATCTCTATGGGGCCTCTATGGTGTCTCTACGGGGTCCATATGGGGTCTCAGTGGGGTCTCTATGGGATGTCTATGGGGTCTGAATGGGGTCTCAGTGGGGTCTCTATGGGGTCTCAATGGGTCCTGGCTGCACCAGGCCGTGTGTCGGCGGCTCCATCAGCGCCGTCTGTCCTTCCCCACAGGCCTGATGGCAGCCGAGACGTTGGACGAGTCTGGGGGCGGCCTGCAGACGCCCGGAGGGGGGCTGAGCCTCGTCTGCAAGGCCTCCGGATTCACCTTCAGCAGTTACCCCATGTTTTGGGTGCGACAGGCGCCCGGCGAGGGGCTGGAATACGTCGCAAGTATTGGCAGCACTGGTAGTACCACAGGCTATGGGGCAGTGGTGCAGGGCCGTGCCCCCATCTCGAGGGACAACGATCAGAGCACAGTGAGCCTGCAGCTGAACACACAGGGCTGAGCACAGCGCCCCCTGCTGGTGCGCGAGATGTTATGGCAGTGCTGCTGGTTGTTGCGCTGCTTTTGAGATCGATGAGCGCAGATCAGGACATCAGCGCCCAGGTGACAGCAGTCGAGCTCCGATCTCTCGATCCGGGCTGCGGGTGGCACAACTTAAATGCAGGAGCGACGTCGATACACCCAGCACAACCATAACAACCACCACTAGTAGCACCTTTTGAGCACCAGCAGGGGGCGCTGTGCTCAGCCCTGTGTTCAGCTGCAGGCTGGCTGTGCTCTGATCGTTGTCCCTCAAGATGGGGGCACGGTCCTCCACTGCTGCCCCATAGCCTGTGTCACTACCATAGCTGCTAATACATGCGACCCATTCCAGACCCTTGCCAGGTGCCTGTAGCATCCAATCCATCCCATAATCGCTGAAGGTGAATCCGGAGGCCTTGCAGCCGAGGCTCAGCCCCCCTCTGGGCGTCTGCAGGCCGCCCCCAGACTCGTCCAACGTCACGGCCGCCATCAGGCCTGTGGGGAAGGACAGACGGCGCTGACGGAGCCGCTGACACACGGCCTGGTGCAGCCAGGACCCATTCAGACCCCATAGACATCGCATAGAGACCCCACTGAGACCCCATATGGACCCCGTAGAGACACCATAGAGGCCCCATAGAGATCCCATTGAGACCCCATAGACATCCCATAGAGACCCCATAGAGATCCCACAGAGACCCCATAGAGATCCCATTGAGACCCCATAGAGACCCCATAGACACCCCACTGAGACCCCATAGAGACCCCATAGAGACCCCATAGAGATCCCATTGAGACCCCATAGACACCCCACTGAGACCCCATAGACACCCCACTGAGACCCCATAGACATCCCATAGAGACCCCACTGAGACCGCATAGAGATCCCATAGATACCCCATAGAGACCCATACAGACCCCATAGACACCCCATAGAAAGCCAAATGAGACCCCATACAGACCCCATACAGACCCCATACAGACCCCATAGACACCCCATAGAGACCCATAGAGATTCCATTGAAACCCCATAGAGACCCTTAGAGACCCCATAGGGACCCCAACGAGACCCAAAGAGGCCCCATAGATTTCTCACTATTGGGTGTCTATCGGGTCTCAGTGCGATGTCTATCGGGTCTCTATGGGGTCTCTATGGGATCTCTATGGGGTCTCTATGGGGTCTCTATGGGGTCTCTATGGGGTCTCTATGGGATATCTATGGTGTGTCTATGGGGTTTCAGTGGGGTTTCTATGGAGTTTCTATGGGGTCTGTATGGGGTCTCTATGAGGTGCTTATAGGGTGTCTATGGAATGTCTATGGGGCCTTTAGGGGGTCCCTATGAGGTCTCTAAGGGTCTCTATGGGGTTTCAATGGCATCTCTATGGGTCTCTATGGGGTTTCTATGGGGTTTCAGTGGGGTGTCTATGGGGTCTCTATGGGGTCTCTATGGGTCTTTATGGGTGCTCAGTGGGGTCTCAGTGGGGTCTCTGAGGTCCCTATGGGATGTCTATGGGGTCTCTAAGGGGCGTCTATGGGATGTCTATGGAGTCTCTATGAGGTCTTTATGGGATCTCTATGGGGTCACTATGGGGTGTCTATGTGGTCTCTATGGGGTCTCAGCGGGGTCTGTATGGGGTCTGTATGGGGTCACAATGGGGTCCCTATGGGGTGTCTATGGGTCTCTATGGGGTTTCAACGGCATCTCTATGGGTCTCAGTGGGGTCTCTCCCTATGGCGTCTCTATGGTGCCCCTATGGGGCGTCTATGTGGTCTCTATGGGGTCTCAGTGGGGTCTCTGTTCTGTCTGTATGGTTTCACAATGGGGTCCCTTGGTGGTGTCTATGGGTCCCTGTGGGGTTTCAATGGCATCTCTATGGGGCCTCTATGGTGTCTCAGTGGGGTATCTATGGAATGTCTATGGGAACTCTATGAGCTCTCTATGGGGTCTCTATGGGGTCTGTATGGGGTCTGTATGGGGTCTCTATGGGGGTTCAGTGGGGTCTCTTTGAGATGCATATGGGGTCTTTATAGGGTCTCTATGGGGTGTCTATGGGGTATTTATGGGGTCTGTATGGAGTCCCAGTGGGGTCTCTATGAGGTCTCTATGGGGTCTCTCTAGGGTCTCTATTGGATGCCTATGGGGTCTCTACGGGGTCTCTTTGGGGTCTCTATGGGCTCTCAATGGGTCCTGGCTGCACCAGGCCGTGTGTCGGCAGCTCCGTCAGCGCCGTCTGTCCTTCCCCACAGGCCTGATGGCGGCCGTGACGTTGGACGAGTCTGGGGGCGGCCTGCAGACGCCCGGAGGGGGGCTGAGCCTCATCTGCAAGGCCTCCGGATTCACCCTCAGCAGTTACCCCATGTTTTGGGTGCGACAGGCGCCTGGCGAGGGGCCGGAATTCGTCGCAGGTATTAGCAGCACTGGTAGTGGCACAAGCTATGGGGCAGCAGTGCAGGGCCGTGCCCCCATCTCGAGGGACAACGATCAGAGCACGGTGAGCCTGCAGCTGAACACACAGGGCTGAGCACAGCGCCCCCTGCTGGTGCGCGAAACGTGCTACTAGTGGTAGTGGTGCTGCTTGTAGTGGTTGTGGTCACCGCGCTGGTGAGATCGACGACCCCATAGCGACCCCATAGAGAACCCATAGACATCCCATAGAGAGCTCATAGAGACCTCATAGACATCCCATAGAGACCCCAAAGACACCCCATAGACACCCCATAGATATCCCGTACAGACCGCATAGAGACCCCATAGAGACCCCATAGACACCCCATATACACCCCATACAGACCCCATAGACATCATATACAGATCCCACTGAGACCCCACTGAGCCCCCACTGAGACCCCATAGACATCCCATAGAGATCCCATAGAGACCCCATAGACATCTCATAGTCATCCCATAGAGACTCCATAGAGACCCCATAGAGACCCCATAGACATCTCATAGTCATCCCATATAGATCTCATAGAGACCCCATAGAGATCCCACAGAGACCCCATAGAGACCCATAGAGATGCCATTGAAACCCCATAGAGACCCATAGAGACCCCATAGACACCCCATTTTTCCTCTACCCCAGATTTGTCCTCTATCTGTAGCCATAACCATAACCATGACCATAACCATGACTATGACCATGACCATGACCATAACCATAACCATGACCATAACCATAACCATAACCATGACCATCCACGTCACCATCTCTGGGATGTCCACCAGGTCTCTATGGGGTCTGGAGGGGACTTGGCTATGAGAGGCCATTTGACAGCGGCTCTGTCTGTCCTTCCCTACAGGCCTGATGGCGGGCAAGATGTTGGATGAGTCTGGGGGCGGCCTGCAGATGCCTGGAGGGGGGCTGAGCCTCGTCTGCAAGGCCTCCGGATTCACCTTCAGCAGTTATGGGATGGAATGGGTCCGACAGGCGCCCAGCAAGGGGCTGGAATGGGTCGCATGTATTAACGCTGCTGGTAGCACAGGCTATGGGGCAGCGGTGCAGGGCCGTGCCCCCATCTCGAGGGACAACGATCAGAGCACAGTGAGCCTGCAGCTGAACACACAGGGCTGAGCACAGCGCCCCCTGCTGGTGCACGAAAACCACTTGTGGTGGTTCTGGTTCTTATGGTTATGCTGGTGGTGACCCGGCCGTCACAGGGCCACGTCTTCATCTGCAGCTGGGAAGCTTCCAGCTGGGGTGCAGAGCTGCATGCTGGGAGCGAAGAATTTCTGTCCCCAACAAGGCTGTGTCCATCACCATCCCCATTTCCATCCCCATTTCCATCCCCATAACCATGACCATGACCATAATGATGACCATGACCATAACCATGACCATAATGATGACCGTAACCATGACCATGACCATAACCATAACCATAACCATAACCATGACCATGACCATAACCATAACCATGACCATAACCATGACCATGACCATAACCATGACCATAACCATAACCATGACCATGACCACGACCATCCTCACCACCCTCCCCATCTCCACCTCCTTCTCCATCACATTTTCTCCCATCCCTGCTCTCAGTTCCATCCCTGTTTGCTCCCTGCTGCAGATTTGAGCTGAGTTCTGTCCGTTCTCAGCTCAGCTCCATCCATTGGGCTCCGATCTCCCAACCTGGGCTCTGGTGACAACAAAAAACCCAGGAGCGACGTTGTTGCGACCAGCACGAGCACCAGCACAACCAGCACCAGCTTTTGCACGGCACCAGGGGGCGCTGTGCTCAGCCCTGTGTGTTCAGCTGCAGGCTGGCTGTGCTCTGATCGTTGTCCCTCGAGATGGGGGCACGGCCCTGCACCGCTGCCCCATAGCTTGTACCACTACCAGTGCTGCTAATACTTGCAACGTATTCCAGCCCCTTGCCGGGCGCCTGTCGCACCCAAAACATGGGGTAACTGCTGATGGTGAATCCAGAGGCCTTGCAGACGAGGCTCAGCCCCCCTCCGGGCGTCTGCAGGCCGCCCCCAGACTCGTCCAATGTCATGGCTGCCATCAGGCCTGTGGGGAAGGACAGACGGCGCTGACGGAGCCGCCGACACACAGCCTGGTGCAGTCAGGACCCATTGAGACCCCATAGAGACCCCATAGAAACCCCATTGAGACCCCATAGAGAGCTCATAGACATCCCATACAGACGCCATAGTGACCCCACTGAGACCCCATAGACGCCCCATGGCCATCCCATAGAGACCCCATAGAGACCCCATAGGGACCCCATTGGCATCCCGTAGAGACCCCATAGAGGCCCCATAGAGACCCCATAGACACCTCATAAACATACCATAGAGACTCAATGACATCCCATAGAGACCCCATGGAGACCCCATAGAGACCCCATAGACACCCTATAGACACCCCATATTGAGAAATGTATGGGGCCTCTTTGGGTCTTTAGTGGGATTCAATATGATCTCTATGGGGTGTCCATGGGGTGTCTATGGGGACTCTATGGGATGTCTACGGGGTCTGTATGAGCTCTCTATGGGGTCTCTCTTAGCTCTCTATGAGGTCTCTATGGGATCTCCATGGACTGTTTATGGGATCTTTTTGAGCTCTCTATGGGATGTCTATAAGGGTCTCTATTAGGTCCCTATGGGGTCCCTATGGTGCCTCTGTGGGGTCCCTATGGGGTCTCTATGGGGTCTCAGTGGGGCCTCTATGGGATGAATACGTGGTGTCTATGGGGTCACAGTGGGGTCTCAGTGGAGTCTCTATGGGATGTCTATGGGGTGTCAGTGGGGCCTCTATGGGATGTCTATGGGGTCCCTATGGGGCCTCTATGGTGCCTCCATAGGGTCTCTAAGGGGTCTGTATGGCATCTCTATGGGGTCTCTGTGGGGCCTCTATGGGATGTCTATGGGGTCTCTATGGGATCTCTATTGGGTCTCTATGGGGTCTCTATGGGGTCTCAATGGGTCCTGGCTGCACCAGGCCGTGTGTCGGCGGCTCCGTCAGCGCCGTCTGTCCTTCCCCACAGGCCTGATGGCGGCCGTGACGTTGGATGAGTCTGGGGGCGGCCTGCAGACACCCGGAGGGGGGCTGAGCCTCGTCTGCAAGGCCTCTGGATTCACCATCAGCAGTTACACCATGCAGTGGGTCCGACAGGCGCCCGGCGAGGGGCTGGAATCCATCTCAGCTATTAACAGTGCTGGTAGTAGCACAGCATACGCGTCGGCGGTGCAGGGCCGTGCCCCCATCTCGAGGGACAACGATCAGAGCACGGTGAGCCTGCAGCTGAACACACAGGGCTGAGCACAGCGCCCCCTGCTGGTGCGCAAAGGAAGCTTATGGTTGTCCCAGTGCTTGTTGTGGTTACAATGCTGGTGCCATGGACGTCACAGTGCCCAATTCCACGTGGGGAGCTTCCAGCTTGGAGGCAGAGCAAAAAAGTCAATAAAGAGTTGGAGCTGTGCTGGAATCACAGAATGGAGCCGTTCTGCAGGGGCCCTACGTCCCCTCATCCCCCCTCTGTTTCCCCCCATGGGGCTGAGAGAGGGGCTGGGCTCCGTGGGGACGCCGGGGTTCGGCTGCATGGTGGTGCTGTGTGGAGCTGTGGGGTGTGGGGATGTGCTGGGCACGGACACGGCTCTGTCACTGTCACCACCACCATCAGCGTGTCAATAAACTGCCCCATATCTGTACCCATAACCATGACCATAACCATGACCATAACCATGACCATAACCATGACCATAACCAGGATCATAACCATGATCGTAACCATGATCGTAGCCATGATCGTAACCATGATCATAACCATGACCATAACCATGAACATAACCAGGATCATAACCATGACCATAACCATGATCATAACCATGACCATAACCATGACCATAACCATGATCGTAGCCATGATCATAACCATGATTGTAACCATGATCATAACCATGACCATAACCATGATCATAACCATGATGATAACCATGATCGTAACCATGATCGTAACCATGACCATAACCATGATCATAACCATGATCATAACCATGATTGTAACCATGACCATAACCATGACCATAACCATGACCATATCCATATCCATAACCCTGACCATAACCATGACCGCCTCCATCATCACATCCATCCCCACCCCTTCTAAGCAAAATTCTCTCACCAGCTCCATCCCTGTTTGCTCCCTGCTGCAGATTTGGGCTGAGTTCTGCCCGTTCTGAGCCCAGCTCCATCACCTGGCCTCCGATCTCTCAACCTGGGCTCAAGGTGACACCACCAAACCCAGGAGCGGCGTCGATACCATAAGCATTAGAACCATCACCAGCAACACCAACCACCCAGCAGAAGTAGGTTGCCGTGTCCTCAGGCTTCAGGCCGTTCAGCTGCAGGCTCACCGTGCTCTGATCGTTGTCCAGCGAGATGGTGGCACGGCCCTGCACCGCCGACCCATAGCTTGTGCTACTACCAGTGCTGCCAATACTTGCGACCCATTCCAGCCCCTCGCCGGGCGCCTGTCGGACCCAGCTCATGGTATAACTGCTGAAGGTGAATCCGGAGGCCTTGCAGACGAGGCTCAGCCCCCCTCCGGGCGTCTGCAGGCCGCCCCCAGACTCGTCCAACGTCACGGCTGCCATCAGGCCTGTGGGGAAGGACAGACGGCGCTGATGGAGCTGCTGACACACGGCCTGGTGCAGCCAGGACCCATTGAGACCCCATAGAGACCCCATAGAGACCCCATAGAGACCCCATAGAGACCTCCTAGAGACCTCATAGACACCCCATTGAGACCTCATAGAGACCCCATAGAGACCCCATAGAAACACCATAGACATCCCATAGACACCACACTGAGACCCCATAGAGACCCCTTAGAGACCCCATACAGACCCCACTGAGACCCCATAGAGACCCCGTAGACATCCCCACTGAGACCCCATAGAGACCCCATACAGACCCCATAGAGACCCCATAGATTTCGCACTATGGGGTCTCTCTGGGGTCTGTATGGGTTCTGTATGGAGTCGCTATGGAGTCTCTATGGGGTGTCTATGGGGTCTCTATGGGGTGTCTATGGGGTCCCTATGGGGTGTCTATGGGGTCTCTACGGGACGTCTGTGGGGTCTCTGTGGGGTCTGGATGGGGTCTGTATGGGGTCTGTATGGGGTCCCAGTGGAGTCTCTATGGGTCTCTATAGGGTCTCCATTGCGTCTCTATGGGGTCTCTATGGGTTCTCTATGGGATGTTTATGAGGTCCCTATGTGGTGTCTCTGGGGTCCATATGGGACGTCTGTGGGGTCTCTGTGGGGTCTGGATGGGGTCTCTATGGGGTCTCTATGGGATGTCAGTGGAGTCTCTATGGGTCTCTATAGGGTCTCTATGGGATGTCTATGGGGTCTCTCTGGGGTCTCTATGGGACGTCTGTGGGGTCTCTGTGGGGTCTGGATGGGGTCTCTATGGGGTGTCTATGGGGTCTCTATGGGGTCTCTATGGGGTGTCTATGAGATTTCTATGGGGTCTCTCAGGGGTCTCCATGGGGTCTCTCTGGGGTCTGTATGAGCTCTCTATGGGGTGTCTGTATGGGATGACTATGGGGTCTCTATGGGGTCTCTATGGGATGTCTATGGGGTCTCTATGTGGTCCCAGTGGGGTCTCTATTAGCTCTTTAGGGGGTCTGTATGGGGTCACTATGGGATGTCTATGGGGTCTCCATGGGGTCTCTATGGGATGACTATGGGATGTCTATGGGGTCTCAGTGGGGTCTCTGTGGGGTGTCTACGGGGTCGCTATGGGGTCATCAATGTAACCAGCACGGTGAACAGCATCACAATTAGCACCACTACCACTAGCAGCAGCTTTCGCGCTCCAGCAGGGGGCGCTGTGCTCAGCCCTGTGCGTTCAGCTGCAGGCTCACCGTGCTCTGATCGTTGTCCCTCGAGATGGGGGCACGGCCCTGCACCGCTGCCCCATAGCTTGTACCACTACCAGTTCTGCTAATATAGGCGACGAATTCCAGCCCCTCGCCGGGCGCCTGTCGGACCCACTGCATCCAATAACTGCTGATGGTGAATCCGGAGGCCTTGCAGACGAGGCTCAGCCCCCCTCCGGGCGTCTGCAGGCCGCCCCCAGACTCGTCCAACGTCACGGCCGCCATCAGGCCTGTGGGGAAGGACAGACGGCGCTGACGGAGCCGCCGACACACGGCCTGGTGCAGCCAGGACCCATTGAGACCACATAGAGACCCTCACCCTCAGCTATTATGGGATGGATTGGGTCCAACAGGCGCCCGGCAAGGGGCTGGAATGGGTCGCCTGTATTAGCAGCTATGGTAGTGACACAGGCTATGGGGCAGCGGTGCAGGGCCGTGCCACCATCTTGAGGGACAACGAGCAGAGCACAGCCAGCCTGCAGCTGAACACACAGGGCTGAGCACAGCGCCCCCTGCTGGAGCGCGAAAGCTGCTACTAGTGGTGGTTGTTATGGTTGTGCTGGGTGTATCGACGTCGCTCCTGCATTTAAGTTGTGTCACCTGCAGCCTGGATCGAGAGATCGGAGCTCGACTGATGTCACCTGGGCGCTGCTGTCCCGATCTGCGCTCATCGATTTCAAAAGCAGCACAACAACCAGCAGCACTGCCATAACATCTCGCGCACCAGCAGGGGTTGAGTCTGGGGGCGGCCTGCAGACGCCCGGAGGGGGGCTGAGCCTCGTCTGCAAGGCCTCCGGATTCACCATCAGCAGTTATTACATGATGTGGGTCCGACAGGCACCCAGCATGGGGCTGGAGTGGCTCGCAGTTATTAGTAGTGGTGCTGGTACCACATACTACGGGTCAGCGGTGCAGGGCCGTGCCACCATCTCGAGGGACAACGATCAGAGCACGGTGAGCCTGCAGCTGAACACACAGGGCTGAGCACAGCGCCCCCTGGTGCCACGTGAAAAATGCTGGTAGTTGTGCTGGTTACTGTGCTTATGCTTATGGTGACACGGCCGTCACAGGGCCACGTCTTCATCTGCAGCTGGGAAGCTTCCAGCTGGGGTGCAGAGCTGCATGCTGGGACCGAAGAATTTCTGTCCCCAACAAGGCTGTGTCCATCACCATCCCCATTTCCATCCCCATTTCCATCCCCATAACCATGACCATGACCATAACCATGACCATAACCATAACCATGACCATGACCATGACCATAACCATGACCATAATGATGACCATAACCATAACCATGACCATAACCATGACCATAATGATGACCATAACCATGACCATGACCATAACCATGACCATAACCATGACCATAACCATGACCATAACCATGACCATAACCATGACCATGACCATAACCATAACCATAACCATGACCATGACCATAACCACGACCATCCTCACCACCCTCCCCACCTCCACCTCCTTCTCCCTCACATTTTCTCCCATCCCTGCTCTCAGTTCCATCCCTGTTTGCTCCCTGCTGCAGATTTGAGCTGAGTTCTGTCCATTCTCAGCTCAGCTCCGTCCCTTGGGCTCTGATCTCTCAATCCTGGCTGCCCACCGGCACAACGCCTCCAGCTGTCCCCACATCATCGCTATTTTGTGGCAGGAAACACTGAGTTATTTCGGTCGTGCCTGAACCCCGCGCTGAACCAGCAGAAGGAGCAGCTGCGTGCCGTGTTCCCTTTTTTGGCTTTTTCAATCTATTTTTTTCCTTTCTTTCCCCCCCCGTTTCACCCTATTTTTGGTTTGTTTTCCCCCCACCAGCGCAGCTGTGTGCTGACATCACAAGAGGCCACCCGTCGTCGCGCCAAGTTTGTTATGGGACTTTCAGACCCCCGTCTCGTAAACCTGTTTGGCATCAGGGATATTTCTTTGTCCTGAGGATCTGAGTTTGTCTTTTGAGTGGTTTTTCGGGTTGAATTCGGGAAGGGACAAATGCAGGAAGGGGCAAAGGTGGTTGGAGGGGGGCGCATAGATGCATGCAAGGCCTATGGCGGCACATGCAAGCTGTTGCCCCACGGTGTGGGTAAAGAGGGCGGCAAGGGGATCCCAGTTCATCATCACAATTAGCGCTGCCAACTGCCTCAAGAAATGAGCTTGCAGTGGTTGTGGTGATGAAGCTCATGGCGTCGACGTCGCTCCTGGGTTTGGTGGCGTCACCCAGAGCCCAGATTGAAAGATCGGAGCCCAGGCGACGGAGCTGAGCTGAGAATGGACTGAACTCAGCTCAAATCTGCAGCAGGGAGCAAACAGGGATGGAACTGAGCACAGGGATGGGAGAAAATGTGATGGAGAAGGCGGTGGAGATGGGGAGGGTGGTGAGGATGGTTATGGCCATGGTTATGGTTATGGTTATGGTCATACCCATGGTCATGGTTATGGGTATGGTCATCATTATGGTCATGGTTATGGTTATGGTTATGGTTATGGTCATGGTCATGGTCATGGTTATGGTCATGGTTATGGCCATGGTCATGGTTATGGTCACGGTTATGATCATGGTTATGGATATGGATATGGTCAGGGTTATGGTCATGGTTATGGATATGGATATGGTCGTGTTCACGATCATTGGAGGAGTCTGGGGGCGGCCTGCAGACACCCGAGGGGGGGCTGAGCCTCGTCTGCAAGGCCTCTGGATTCACCCTCAGCAGTTATGCCATGCTGTGGGTCCGACAGGCGCCCGGCGAGGGGCTGGAGTGGGTCGCAGGTATTGAGGATGATGGTAGTAACCCAGTCTATGGGGCAGCAGTGGAGGGCCGTGCCACCATCTCGAGGGACAACGATCAGAGCACGGTGAGCCTGCAGCTGAACACACAGGGCTGAGCACAGCGCCCCCAGCTGGTGCGTGAAAGGTGCTACTAGTGGTAGTTGTGGTGCTTATTATGCTGGTGGTGACATGGCCGTCACAGGGCCACGTCTTCATCTGCAGCTGGGAAGCTTCCAGCTGGGGTGCAGAGCTGCATGCTGGGGACAAAGAATTTCTGTCCCCAACAAGGCTGTGTCCATCACCATCCCCATTTCCATCCCCATAACCATGACCATAACCATGACCATGACCATGACCATGACCATAATGATGACCATAACCTTGACCATGACCATAACCATGACCATAACCATGACCGCCTCCATCATCACATCCATCCCCACCCCTTCTAAGCAAAATTCTCTCACCAGCTCCATCCCTGTTTGCTCCCTGCTGCAGATTTGGGCTGAGTTCTGCCCGTTCTGAGCCCAGCTCCATCACCTGGCCTCCGATCTCTTGGTCTGGGCTCAAGGTGACACCACCAAACCCAGGAGCGGCGTCGATACCATAAGCATCAGAACCATCACCAGCAACTCCAACCACCCAGCAGAAGTAGGTTGCCGTGTCCTCAGCATTCAGGCCGTTCAGCTGCAGGCTGGCTGTGCTCTGATCGTTGTCCAGTGAGATGGTGGCACGGCCCTGCACCGCCGACCCGTAGTTTGTGCTACTACCAGTGCTGCCAATACTTGCGACCCATTCCAGCCCCTCGCCGGGCGCCTGTCGCACCCAGCTCATGGCATAACTGCTGAAGGTGAATCCAGAGGCCTTGCAGACGAGGCTCAGCCCCCCTCCGGGCGTCTGCAGGCCGCCCCCAGACTCGTCCAACGTCACGGCCGCCATCAGGCCTGTGGGGAAGGACAGACGGCGCTGATGGAGCCGCTGACACACGGCCTGGTGCAGCCAGGACCCATTGAGACCCCATAGAGACCCCATAGAGACCCCATAGAGACCCTCACCCTCAGCTATTATGGGATGGAATGGGTCCGACAGGCGCCCGGCAAGGGGCTGGAATGGGTTGCCTATATTAGCAGCTATGGTAGTGACACAGACTATGGGGCAGCGGTGCAGGGCCGTGCCCCCATCTCGAGGGACAACGATCAGAGCACAGCCAGCCTGCAGCTGAACGCACAGGGCTGAGCACAGCGCCCCCTGCTGGTGTGCGAAAGCTGCTACTAGTGGTGGTTGTTATGGTTGTGCTGGTTGCATCGACGTCGCTCCTGCATTTAAGTTGTGTCACCCGCAGCCCGGATCGAGAGATCGGAGCTCGACTGATGTCACCTGGGCGCTGATGTCCTGATCTGCGCTCATCGATCTCAAAAGCAGCACAACAACCAGCAGCACTGCCATAACATTTCGCGCACCAGCAGGGGGCGCTGTGCTCAGCCCTGTGTGTTCAGCTGCAGGCTCACCGTGCTCTGATCGTTGTCCCTCGAGATGGGGGCACGGCCCTGCACCGCTGCCCCATAGCTTGTGGTACTACCAGTGCTGCCAATACTTGCGACGAATTCCAGCCCCTCGCCGGGCGCCTGTCGCACCCAAAACATGGTGTAACTGCTGAAGGTGAATCCGGAGGCCTTGCAGACGAGGCTCAGCCCCCTCTGGGAGTCTGCAGGCTGCCCCCAGACTCGTCCAACGTCACGGCCGCCATCAGGCCTGTGGGGAAGGACAGACGGCGCTGACGGAGCCGCCGACACACGGCCTGGTGCAGCCAGGACCCATTGAGACCCCATAGAGACCCCATAGAGACCCCATAGAGACCCCATAGACATCCCATAGGCATACCGTACAGACCCCATAGGGATCACTTAGAGACCCCATAGGCGCTCCATGGCCATCCCATAGAGTCCCCATAGAGACCCCATAGAGACCCCACAGACTCCCCATATACACCCCAAAAACACCCCATAGATATCCTGTAGAGACCCCATAGACATCCCATCGAGACCCCATAGACACCTCACAAACATACCATAGAGACTCAATGACACCCCATAGAGACCCCATGGAGACCCCATAGAGACCTCACAGACACCCTATAGACACCCCATATTGAGAAATGTATGGGGCCTCTTTGGGTCTTTAGTGGGATTCAATATGATCTCTATGGGGTGTCCATGGGGTGTCTATGGGGTGTCTATGGGGTGTCTATGGGGACTCTATGGGATGTCTACGGGGTCTGTATGAGCTCTCTATGGGGTCTCTCTTAGCTCTCTATGAGGTCTCTATGGGATCTCCATGGAATGTTTATGGGGTCTTTTTGAGCTCTCTATGGGATGTCTATAAGGGTCTCTATTAGGTCCCTATGGGGTCTCTATGGGGTCTCAGTGGGGCCTCTATGGGATGTCTACGTGGTGTCTATGGGGTCACAGTGGGGTCTCAGTGGAGTCTCTATGGGATGTCTATGGGGAGTCAGTGGGGCCTCTATGGGATGTCTATGGGGTCCCTATGGGGCCTCTATGGTGCCTCCATAGGGTCTCTAAGGGGTCTGTATGGCATCTCTATGGGGTCTCTGTGGGGCCTCTATGGGATGTCTATGGGGTCTCTATGGGATCTCTATTGGGTCTCTATGGGGTCTCTATGGGGTCCAAATGGGGTCTCAGTGGGGTGTCTGTGGGGTCTGTATCGGGTCTCTATGGGATCTCTATTGGGTCTCTATGGGGTCTCTATGGGGTCTCAATGGGTCCTGGCTGCACCAGGCCGTGTGTCGGCGGCTCCGTCAGCGCCGTCTGTCCTTCCCCACAGGCCTGATGGCGGCCGTGACGTTGGACGAGTCTGGGGGCGGCCTGCAGACGCCCGGAGGGGGGCTGAGCCTCGTCTGCAAGGCCTCTGGATTCACCTTCAGCAGTTACAACATGATGTGGGTCCGACAGGCGCCCAGCGAGGGGCTGGAGTGGGTCGCAGGTATTGAGTATGATGGTAGTGACCCAGTCTATGGGGCAGCGGTGCAGGGCTGTGCCCCCATCTCGAGGGACAACGATCAGAGCACGGTGAGCCTGCAGCTGAACACACAGGGCTGAGCACAGCGCCCCCTGCTGGTGCGCGAAATATGCTGGTAGTGATGCTTGGTGTGGTGGTTGGGGTTGTGCTGCTGGTGACATGGCCGTCACAGGGCCACGTCTTCATCTGCAGCTGGGAAGCTTCAAGCTGGGGTGCAGAGCTGCATGCTGGGAGCGAAGAATTTCTGTCCCCAACAAGGCTGTTTCCATCACCATCCCCATAACCATGACCATGACCATAACCATGACCATGACCATGACCATAACCTTGACCATAACCTTGACCATAATCATGACCATAACCATGACCATAACCATGACCATGACCATAACCATGACCATAATGATGACCATAACCATGACCATGACCATAACCATGACCATAACCATGACCACAACCACGACCATCCTCACCACCCTCCCCACCTCCACCTCCTTCTCCCTCACATTTTCTCCCATCCCTGCTCTCAGTTCCATCCCTGTTTGCTCCCTGCTGCAGATTCGAGCTGAGTTCTGTCTGTTCTCAGCTCAGCTCCATGCATTGGTCTCCGATCTCCCAACCTGGGCTCTGGGTGACAACAAAAAACCCAGGAGCGACGTCGATGCGACCAGCACGAGCACCAGCACAACCAGCACCAGCTTTCACACACCAGCAGGGGGCGCTGTGCTCAGCCCTGTGTGTTCAGCTGCAGGCTGGCTGTGCTCTGCTCGCTGTCCCTCGAGATGGGGGCACGGCCCTGCACCGCTGCCCCATAGCTTGTGCCACTACCAGTACCACTAATAGCTGCGACGAATTCCAGCCCCTCGCCGGGCGCCTGTCGCACCCAAAACATGGGGTAACTGCTGAGGGTGAATCCGGAGGCCTTGCAGACGAGGCTCAGCCCCCCTCCGGGTGTCTGCAGGCCGCCCCCAGACTCGTCCAACGTCACGGCCGCCATCAGGCCTGTGGGGAAGGACAGACGGCGCTGATGGAGCCGCTGACACACGGCCTGGTGCAGCCAGGACCCATTGAGACCCCATAGAGACCTCATAGAGACTCCATAGACACCCCATAGAGACCCCTTAGAGACCTCATAGACATCCCATAGAGACCCCATAGACACCCCGTAGAGACCCCTTAGAGACCCCATAGACATCCCATAGACACCCCATAGAAACCCCATAGACATCCCATAGAGACCCCAGAGAGACCCTACAGACATCCCATAGAAACCCAATAGACACCCCATAGATACCTAATAGTCACCCCATAGACATCCCATAGAGACCCCACTGAGACCCCACAGAGCCCGTATAAAGACCCATAGAGATACAATTGAGACCCCATAGAGACCCATAGATACCCCATAGACACCCCATACAGGCCCTATCGAGGCACCATAGAGGCACCATAGAGACCCCATAGACAACCCATAGAGACCCCATGGAGACCCATAGAGACCCCATAGAGACCTCATAGAGACCCCATAGGGACCCCATAGGGACCCCGTAGGGACCCCATAGAGACCCATAGAGACCCCATAGAGACCCGATAGAGACCCCATACAGACCCCATAGACACCCCACAGAAACCTGAATGAGACCCCAATGATACCCCATAGAGACCCATGCAGACCCCATAGACATCCCATAGAGACCCATGGAGACCCATAGAGACCCCATAGGGACCCATAGACACCCCATAGAGACCCATAGGGACCCCATAGAGACTCCACCGAGGCCCCACTGAGACCCCATAGACATCCCATAGAGACCCCATAGAGACCCCATCGAGACCCCATACAGACCCCATAGACACCCCATAGAAACCTGAATGAGACCCCAATGATACCCCATACAGACCCATAGAGACCCCATAGAAACCCCATAGAGACCCCACAGAGACCCCATAGGGACCCCGTGGGGACCCCATAGAGACCCCATAGGGACCCCACAGGGACCCCATAGGGACCCCATAGACATCCCATAGAGACCCATAGACGCCCCATAGAGTCCCATAGAGACTCCATAGAGACCCATAGAGACCCCATAGAGACCCCACAGAGACCCATAGAGACAGAAGGGAGGTCCATGCTTTTATTTTGCCCTTTTTTGCCCCTTTTTGCCCCAAAATCGGCGCCGTTTTCCCTCTTCCCCCCCCCAAAATCAGCATTTTCTGTTTCCAGGGGTTTTTTTTTTGCCCCAAATTTGCCTTTTTTTGCCTTTTTTTTCGCCTTTTTTTCCTCCTTTTTGCAGCTTTTTCGGCCTTGGAGGACCGCAATCAGCGCCCCCTGCCGGCTGGAGGACCGCATTGCAGCCCCCTTTCATTCTCATAAGCAGAAGGCATTTTTTGCCGCTCCCCTCCCTTATTTGCATATGCAAATCGAGGCCACGCCTCTGCCGCCCTCAAAGCTTTATTGGGTTCGCTCGTTAGCGCTTAATTAGAGCAGCAATCATTTAATTGGAGGCCGGTTAATTACTAGGTTCTTCATTAGTATGTGAAGATGTAGGAAGGATTAATATGCATTAATGAAATGTTAATTAAACAAAGCAGGGAAAGCTTTAACGAGCGCAGTGGTGAGAAAGGGGTAAATTAATGCTTAATTAATGTTTAATTAGCGCTTAATTAATGTTTAATTGAACATCAAGTCCAGCCAACAATTAGCTGTCGTCAATCATCAGATAATTAACAGCGAAGCTTTATTATTTTATTATTTTGTTATTATTTCGTCATTTATTCTTTTATTAATTTTTATTATTTATTATTTTATCATTTTATTGCTTTATTAGTCATTATTTTATTATTGTTTCATTATTTCATTATTTTATTATTTTATTATTTCGTTATTATTTCCTCATTTTTTCTTTTATTAATTTCATTATTTATTATTTTATCATTTTATTATTTTATTCTTTATTATTTTATTATTTTATTGCTTTATTAGTCATTATTATTGTTTTATTATTTTATTGTTTTATTATTCTATTATTTTATTATTATTTCATCATTTTTTCTTTTATTAATTTTATTCTTTATTATTTTATCAATTTATTGCTTTATTCGTCATTATTTTATTATTCTCTCATTATTTTATTATTTTATTATTTCATTATTTCATTATTTCGTTATTATTTTCATTATTTTATTATTTTACCATTTTATTGATTTTTTATTCATTATTTTATTATTGTTTAATTATTTTATTATTTTATTATTTTATTATTTCATTATTTCATTATTTTATTATTTTATTATTTTATTATTTTATTAATTTCATTATTTATTATTTTACCATTTAATTGATTTTTTATTCATTATTTTATTATTGCTTCATTATTTCATTATTTTATTATTTTATTATTATTTCATCATTTTTCTATTAATTTTATTATGTATTATTTTTATCATTTTGTTGCTTTATTAGTCATTATTTTGTTATTTTATTATTTTATTATTTTTTGATTTTTTTCATCATTTTTTCTTTTATTAATTTTATTTTTTATTGTTTTACCATTTTATTGCTTTATTAATCATTATTATTGCTTTATTATTTTATTGTTTTATTATTCTATTATTTTGTTATTATTTCATCATTTTTTCTTTTATTAATTTTATTCTTTATTATTTTATTATTTATTAGTCATTATTTTTTTATTATTTTGTGATTATTTCATCATTTATTCTTTCATTAATTTTATTATTGATTATTTTATCATTTTATTGCTTTATTAGTCATTATTTTATCATTGTTCCATTATTTTATTATTTTATTATTTTATTATTTTATTATTTTATTATTTTGTTATTATTTCACCATTTATTCTTTTATTAATTTCATTATTTATTATTTTACCATTTCATTGATTTTTTATTCATTATTTTATTATTGCTTTATTATTTTATTGTTTTATCCTGTTATTAATTGTATTATTTATAACTTTTATCATTTTATTGCTTTATTAGTCATTATTTTATCATTTTTCCATTATTTTATTGTTCTATTGCTTTATTATTTCGTTATTATTTCATCATTTATTCTTTTATTAATTTCATTATTTATTGCTTATTTTATATTTTATAATGTTTATTTATTTATAATTAATCATAAAATTATTATTATTATTAATTATATAATTATTCTTTATAATAATATTTTGTTATTCTATTGTAATCATTATTTCATTCTTTATCATTTTATATTGATATTATTTCATTATTATCATTAATTATCGCATTATTTATCATTTTATATTGACAATTTATTGTTATTCATTAATTCATTATTTATTATTTCCTATTATTTCATTGATATTATTTCATTATTTATTATTTTATTATATTATGGCATTATTGATATTATTGATATTATTTTATGTGTTAATAAAATTCCCATTACTTTATTACTAATTACCGCGTTGATTTTTATACGTTTTATTACCATTAATTAATGCCATCAATGTTATTTCATTAGTTTTGATTTCATTTCATTAGTTTTAATTAATTACTGCTGATTCATTATTTCTATTTCTTATTATTTCGTTTATTATTTATTTATTATTTATTGTATTATTTTATTATTATTTTATTACTATTTATTCTGTTTATTTATCTTATCTATTTATTATTATTATTATTATTATTATTATTATTATTATTATTATTATTTTATTTATTATTATTATTTTATTTATTTTTTAATTATTTTTTATTTTTTATTTTTTATTTTATTTTATTATTAATTATATATTAATATAATTATATATTAGTTATATATTATTTATTTATCTATTTATTTCATCATTTATTCTATTTATTATTTTATTTATTGTTTTATTTGAAAAGAAAGGAGAAATCAAATAAAAATTAATGAGAACAAAAGCAGAAATTAATGTGAATAAAACAATAGTAATAATAATATTAATAACATTGATATAATAATAATAATAATAGTAATAATAATAGTAATAATGTAAAATGACAGTAATAAAATAACTGTAATAAAATAATAATAATAATAAAATAATAAGGAAATAAAAAATAAAGGAAAATAAAATAAAGGAAAATAAAATGAAATTAATAAAATTCATAAAATAAAATAATAATAATGATGATAATAATAATGATAATAATAATAAAATACTGATAAGGAAATAAAATAAAATAATAAAATAAAAATGAAATTAATGAAATAAAGTAAAATAAAGTAAAATAAAATAAAATAAAATAAAATAAAATAAAATAAAATAAAATAAAATAAAATAAAATAAAGAAAAATAAAATAAAATTAATAAAATAAAATAAAATAAAGGAAAATAAAATTAATAAAATTAATAAAATAAAATGAAACGAAATAAAGGAAAATAAAATAGAATTAATAAAATCAATAAAATAAAATAAATTGAAATAACGGAAAATAAAATAAAGGAAAATAAAAAATAAAATGAAAGTAATAAAAGTAATAAAATAAAATAAAATTAATAAAATAAAATTAATAAAATTAATGAAATAAAATAAAATAAAATAAAATAAAATAAAATAAAATAAAGGAAAATAAAATAAAGGAAAATAAAATAAAATTAATGAAATTAATAAAATAAAATGAAATGAAATAAAGGAAAATAAAATAGAATTAATAAAATCAATAAAATAAAATAAATTGAAATAACGGAAAATAAAATAAAGGAAAATAAAAAATAAAATGAAAGTAATAAAAGTAATAAAATAAAATAAAATAAAATAAAATAAAATAAAATAAAGGAAAATAAAATAAAGGAAAATAAAATGGAATTAATAAAATTAATAAAAAAGTAAAACGAAGCCAAATAAAATAATGGGACATAAAAGGAAATAAAAGGAAACAGGAAAGGAAATGAAAGGCAATAAATAAAAGGGAGCAGGATGAATAAAATAGAATTAATAAAAATTAATGAATGAATTAATTAATTGAAATAAAATTAATAACAATTTATGAAATCAAATAAAGAAAATAAAATTAAAATAAAGCATAATAAAATTAATGAAACTAATAAAAAATAAATAAAATGAAGGAAAATAAAAGGAAGTAAAATAAATAAAAGGAAATAATATAATATAATATAATATAATATAATATAATATAATATAATATAATATAATATAATATAATATATAATAATTAATAACGGCAAGTAATAAAAATAATAATAAATAAAATAAAGGAAAATAAAAAGAAAATGAAGTGATGAAATGAAGTCAATGAATCAGAGGAAAATGAAAGAAAATTAATATTAAAATTAAATGAATTAATTAAAATTAATAATAAAATTAAAAATTAATAAAATTAATGAATAGAAGAAAATAAAGTGAATAAAAACAATCAAAGGAAATGAAATCAAACAATGGAAATGAAACCAATAAAATGAAACAAATAAAAAATAAAGGAAATGAAAAATAAAATGAAAAATAAAAGAAATGGAAAAATAAATGAAAAATAAAAGGAAATTAAAAAATAAAATGAAAAATAATAGAATAATAAAAATAAAATAAAATAAATAAATAAATAAATAAATAAATAAAAATAAAATAAATGAAAAAATAAAATAAACGAAAAACAAAATAAATGAAAAAATAAAACAAAAGAAAAATAAAAGGAATGAAAAATAAAAGGAAATAAAAAATAAAAGAAATGAAAAATAAAATAAATAAAAAATAAAATAAATAAAAATAAAAATAAATGGAAAAATAAAAGAAATGAAAAAATAAAAGAAATGAAAAAATAAAACAAAAGAAAAATAAAACAAAAGAAAAATAAAAGCAATGAAAAGTAAAAGGAAATAAAAAATAAAATAAATAAAAATAAATGGAAAAATAAAAAATGAAAATTAAAAGGAAATAAAAAATAAAATGAAAAATAAAAGAAATGAAAAAATAAAACAAAAGAAAAATAAATGGAATGAAAAATAAAAGAAATGAAAAACAAAATAAACGATAAATAAAAGAAATGAAAAATAAAAGGATATAAAAAATAAATGAAAAATAAAATAAACGAAAAATAAAAGGAAATAAAAAATAAAATGAATGAAAAATAAAATAAAGGGAAAATAAAATAAATGAAAAGTAAAAGAAATGAAAACATAAAAGAAATGAAAAATAAAATAAACGAAAAATAGAAGGAAATTTAAAATAAAATGAAAAATAAAATGCAAAATAATGGAATTGAAAAATAAAATAAATGAAATAAATAAAAATAAATGAAAAATAAAATAAACGAAAAATAAAAGAAATGAAAAAATAAAACAAAAGAAAAATAAATGGAATGAAAAATAAAAGGAAATAAAAAATAAAATAAATAAAAAATAAAATAAATAAAAATAAACGAAAAATGAAAGAAATGAAAAAATAAAAGAAATAAAAAATAAAAGAAATAAAAATAAACGAAAAATGAAAGAAATGAAAAAATAAAAGAAATAAAACAGAAAAAATGAAAAATAAAAGAAATGAAAAATAAAAGGAATGAAAAAATAAAAGGAATGAAAAATAAAATTCATAAAAATAAAATAAACGAAAAATAGAAGGAAATTAAAAATAAAATGAAAAATAAAAGAAATGAAAAATAAAAAGAAAAAGAAAATGAAAAATAAAAGAAATAAAAAATAAAAGAAATGAAAAATAAACGAAAAATAAACGAAAATTAAAAGAAATGAAAAATAAAAGGAAATAAGAAATAAAATAAATGAAAAATGAAATAAACGAAAAATAAAATGTGATAATAAATACAATATATATTATATAAATAATATAATGAATTAATTATTAAAATGAGGTAAATGAAAAGAAATTGCAGCAAAATGGCGGGAATTTGGGGCCGTTGGGGAAAGAGGGGGGGAAAAGGATCGAAGCCCCGCGTTAAAACCGAGGCAATTAATTAAATGCAATTCAATTAAGTGCGGGACAGAAAAAGCGAGGTTTTGCTCGCTCTGTTTTTAACCAAAATCGCCCTTTTTCACCCCAAAACGCCTCATTGCCCTCCTCAGTGAAACGCGCGGCTGCTTCTGTGCAAAACAGCCGTTTTCAGCCCCCTCTGTGTGGGGGGGAAAACCCTTCGGGCGGAAACAGCGCTCAAAAATAGCAAAAAAATCGCCAATTTCCCCTTTTTTGCCCCAATTTGGCGCGGAGCGTTCGCGTCCTGAGGCCTCTTGTCCGCCCTGCGCCGCCGTAGCGTTGCCGAGGGGGCGGGATCTGCCTGGCAACGCGCTGTGATTGGCTGCGGCCCTTAGCAACGGCGTGGAGGCCCTTAGCAACGGCGCCATTTTGCTTAGCAACCGCGCTGCCATTCATTGAGGCCTACGGGGGGAAAAGTGTTCGGGCGGAAAGGGCGCCGAATCGTAGCCAAAATCGCAGATTCGCCCTTTTTCGCCCCAATTTTACGTGTCTTCGGTGCGGAACTTTGCCCTTTAATTTTGCCCTACTTTTACACGCCCTTGATGCGGAGCGTTCGCGTTCTGAAGTCTCTTGTGCGCCCTGCGCCGCCGTAGCGTTGCCGAGGGGGCGGGATCTGCCTGGCAACGCGCTGTGATTGGCTGCGGCCCTTAGCAACGGCGTGGAGGCCCTTAGCAACGGCGCCATTTTGCTTAGCAACCGCGCTGCCCTTCATTGAGGCCTACGGGGGAAAAAGCGTTCGGGCGGAAAGGGCGCCGAATCGTAGCCAAAATCGCAGATTCGCCCTTTTTCGCCCCGATTTTACTTGTCTTCGGTACGGAACTTTGCCCTTTCTTGCCCCAATTTTACACGCCCTTGGTGCGGAGCGTTCGCGTTCTGAAGTCTCTTGTGCGCCCTGCGCTGCCGTAGCGTTGCCGAGGAGGCGGGATCTGCCTGGCAACGCGCTGTGATTGGCTGCGGCCCTTAGCAACGGCGTGGAGGCCCTTAGCAACGGCGCCATTTTGCTTAGCAACCGCGTTGCCCTTCATTGAGGCCTACGGGGGGGAATGCGTTCGGGCGGAAAGGGCGCCGAATCGTAGCCAAAATCGCAGATTCGCCCTTTTTCGCCCCAATTTTACGTGTCTTCGGTACGGAACTTTGCCCTTTAACTTTGCCCTTATTTGCCCTACTTTTACACGCCTTTGGTGCAGAACGTTCGCGTTCTGAAGTCTCTTGTGCGCCCTGCGCCGCCGTAGCGTTGCCGAGGGGGCGGGATCTGCCTGGCAACGCGCTGTGATTGGCTGCGACCCTTAGCAACGGCGTGGAGGCCCTTAGCAACGGCGCCATTTTGCTTAGCAACCGCGCTGCCCTTCATTGAGGCCTACGGGGGGAAAAGCGTTCGGGCGGAAAGGGCGCCGAATCGTAGCCAAAATCGCAGATTCGCCCTTTTTCGCCCCAATTTTACTTGTCTTCGGTACGGAACTTTGCCCTTTCTTGCCCCAATTTTACACGCCCTTGGTGCGGAGCGTTCGCGTTCTGAAGTCTCTTGTGCGCCCTGCGCTGCCGTAGCGTTGCCGAGGAGGCGGGATCTGCCTGGCAACGCGCTGTGATTGGCTGCGGCCCTTAGCAACGGCGTGGAGGCCCTTAGCAACGGCGCCATTTTGCTTAGCAACCGCGCTGCCATTCATTCAGGCCTACGGGGGAAAAAGCGTTCGGGCGGAAAGGGCGCCGAATCGTAGCCAAAATCGCAGATTCGCCCTTTTTCGCCCCAATTTTACGTGTCTTCGGTGCGGAACTTTGCCCTTTCTTGCCCTAATTTTACACGCCTTTGATGCGGAGCGTTCGCGTCCTGAGGTCCCTTGTCCACCCTGCGCCGCCGTAGCGTTGCCGAGGGGGCGGGATCTGCCTGGCAACGCGCTGTGATTGGCTGCGGCCCTTAGCAACGGCGTGGAGGCCCTTAGCAACGGCGCCATTTTGCTTAGCAACCGCGCTGCCATTGAGGCCTACGGAGTGGAAAAAGGAAGGGGGGGGGGGGGGGGTTAAGGGAAGGAAAGGGTTAAAAGAAACAAAAGAAAGGATAAAAAAAAAAAAAAAAGGAAAAGAAAAGAAAAGAAAAAAGAGGAAAATAAAGGAGTTTTTTGAAAGGGAAAGGCGAGAAAAAAAAGGAAAAGAAGGAATCGGGGCGGGTCGCTGAGGGGCCCCATCCGGGGCTCCGTCGATGCCGAGGTTGAAGCAGCGCCGGCCGCAGCAGCTCCGATACGGTGCGTTTATTTTTGGGGGGGGGGGGTTCATGAGATTTTGAGGGTATTTTGGTGAGAAAATGGTGGGGTTTGGGGGTTGAGGGGGGGGGGGAAATGGGGGGAAAATGGGGAAAATGAGCCAAAAATGGGGAAAATGAGCCAAAAATGAGGTGGGAAAAGCGGATTGGGGGGGGGGATAGGGGGGGCAGGGGGGGAAGTGTCCCAAAATTGCTTGGAATGGACCCAAAATGGGGTTTGTGGAAGGCAGGGTCCCCTAAAAGGCATTTGGGTTTTGGGGGGGGGGGGGGTTTGGGGGGGGGAGATGGGGGGGGGATGGGGGGGGGGGATGGGGGGGGATGGGGAGGGGGGGGGTTGAAAACGGTTTGAAATTGATTAAAATGCCCTGAGGAAAATAATAATAATAATAATAATAATAATAATAATAATAATAATAATAATAATAATAATAATGTGTTCGATTGACCTGAAATTGATTCAAAAGAGGCGCTGGGATGCAATAAAATGTCTGAAATATGGAAGATTTTGGATGGAAATCCCTCAAATTGATACAGAATCGGGCCTAAAACCCCTCAGAATGACCCAAAATGGACCGAAATCCTTCAAATCACCTGCAAATTGACCATAAAACACCTCAGAATGACTCAAAATTGCCCTAAATTTCTCAAATCTCCTCAAAATTATCCCCCAAATCACCTCAGAATGGCCCAAAATGGACCAAAATCCCTCATTTTAGGGACAATATCCCTCAATTTTGGGCCAATATCCCTCATTTTTTGGGTCAGTATCCTTCATTTTTGGCCAACATCCCTTATTTTTGTCCAATATCCTCATTTTTGGGCCAACATCCCTCATTTTTTGCCAATATCCCTCATTTTTGGCCAACATCCCTCAATTTTGGGCCAATATCCCTCATTTTTGGGCCAACATCCCTCATTTTTGTCCAATATCCCTCATTTTTGTCCAATATCCCTCATTTTTGGGCCAACATCCCTCATTTTTGTCCAATATCCTCATTTTTTGTCCAACATCCCTCATTTTTGGGTCAATATCCCTCATTTTTGGGCCAACATCCCTCAATTTTGGGACAATATCCCTCTTTTTTGGCCAACATCCCTCATTTTTTGGGTCAATATCCCTCATTTTTGTCCAATATCCTCATTTTTTGTCCAATATCCCTCATTTTTGGGCCAACATCCCTCAATTTTGGCCAATATCCCTCAGTTTTGACCAACATCCCTCATTTCTTGACCAATATCCCTCATTTTTGGCCAATATCCCTCATTTTTGGCCAACATCCCTCATTTTTTGGGTCAAATATCCCTCAATTTTGGGCCAACATCCCTCATTTTTTACCAATATCCCTCAATTTTTGTCCAATATCCCCCATTTTTGGCCAGTATCCCCTCATTTTTGGGCCAAGATCTCTCATTTTTGTCCAATATCCTCATTTTTTGGCCAACATCCCTCATTTTTGGGCCAATATCCCTCATTTTTGGCCAACATCCCTCATTTTTGTCCAATATCCTCATTTTTTGTCCAACATCCCTCATTTTTTGTCCAACATCCCTCATTTTGGCCAACCTCCCTCAATTTTGGGACAACATCCCTCATTTTTGGGCCAACATCCCTCATTTTTGGGCCAATATCCCTCATTTTTGTCCAATATCCCTCAATTTTGGGCCAACGATCCCTCATTTTTGACCAATATCCCTCAATTTTTGTCCAATATCCCCCATTTTTGGCCAACATCTCTCATTTTTGGGCCAACATCCCTCATTTTTCGGTCAATATCCTTCATTTTTGGGCCAACATCCCTCATTTTTAACCAATATCCCTCATTTTTGGCCAACATCCCTCATTTTTGGGTCAATATCCTTCATTTTTGGCCAACATCCCTTATTTTTGGGCCAACATCCCTCATTTTTGTGGCCAATATCCCTCATTTTTTGGCCAACATCCCTCATTTTTGGGCCAATATCCCTCATTTTTGGGCCAACATCCCTCATTTTTGTCCAATATCCTCATTTTTTGGCCAACATCCCTCATTTTTGGCCAACATCCCTCATTTTTGGCCAATATCCCTCATTTTTGACCAACATCCCTCATTTCTTGACCAATATCCCTCATTTTTGGCCAATATCCCTCAATTTTGGGCCAATATCCCTCAATTTTGGGCCAATATCCCTCATTTTTGACCAATATCCCTCAATTTTGGGCCAACATCCCTCTTTTTTGGGCCAACATCCCTCATTTTTTGGGTCAATATCCCTCAATTTTGGGCCAACATCCCTCATTTTTGACCAATATCCCTCAATTTTGGGCCAATATCCCCCATTTTTGGCCAACATCCCTCATTTTTGGCCAATATCCCTCATTTTTGACCAACATCCCTCATTTCTTGACCAATATCCCTCATTTTTGGCCAGTATCCCTCAATTTTTGGCCACTATCCCTCATTTTTGGCCAACATCCCTCATTTTTTGGGTCAATATCCCTCAATTTTGGGCCAACATCCCTCATTTTTGACCAATATCCCTCAATTTTTGTCCAATATCCCTCATTTTTGGCCAATATCTCTCATTTTTGGGCCAACATCCCTCATTTTTGGCCAGTATCCCTCATTTCTTGACCAATATCCTCATTTTTGGCCAACATCCCTCAGTTTTGGCCAGTATTCCTCATTTTTTACCAATATCCCTCAATTTTGGGTCAACATCCCTCAATTTCTGGGGCCAACCTCCCTCAATTTTGGGCCAACCTCCCTCAATTTTGGGCCAACCTCCCTCAATTTTGGGCCGACATCCCTCATTTTTGGGCCAATATCTCTCATTTTAGGACCCCTTTTTAGGGCCCAAAACCACTCATTTTGGGGGGCCGTTTTCACTCCTTTTTACCAGATCACCCAAACAACGACCCCCCCCCCTCCCCCTCCCCCCCCCCAAACCCCCCTCCCCATTTTGGGAACAATTCACCCTAATTTTCACCCCCTCTTTTTTTTTTTTGTCTCCCCCCAGGTTCCCCCGGCGCCTCCCCAGCCCCCCGCCGTCCTCCCAAGGACCCTTCCTCCTCCTCTTCCTCTTCCTCTTCCTCTTCCTCTTCCTCTTCCTCTTCCTCTTCCTCTTCCTCCTCTTCCTCTTCCTCTTCCTCCTCTTCCTCTTCCTCTTCCTCTTCCTCTTCCTCCTCCTCCTCCTCTTCCTCCTCTTCCTCTTCCTCTTCCTCTTCCTCTTCCTCCTCTTCCTCTTCCTCTTCCTCTTCCTCTTCCTCTTCCTCTTCCTCTTCCTCTTCCTCTTCCTCTTCCTCTTCCTCTTCCTCTTCCTCTTCCTCTTCCTCTTCTTCCTCCTCTTCCTCTTCCTCTTCCTCCTCCCCGTGGACCCCTCCAGCCATGCCATCAGAACCAGAACCCCCCCATCCCGCCGTCGCCCCCCACCACCCCAAAACCCCCCCAATTCTGGCGCTTGCCCCCTTGACATCCCCCTGTTGCTGGAGGAGCTCCGGGTGTTACAACAACGTCAGCTCCGCCAAATGCAGCTGACCGAAGACATCTGTCGCCAGGTCCCTCCTCTTGGGGGCCCTGAGCACCCCAAAATCCCGCTCCCCCCCCTTCCCCCACCTCCCCCCCCCTCGCAAAAAGCCGCATTTCATCGCTGGGAAACCTTTTTTCCCTCTTTTCCCCCCTAAAAACCAACCTCATGCCACCGCCGCCGCGGCCGCTTTCTTCTTGGCGGCCCCCTACCGCGGTGGGGGGTTGGGGTGATGCCGGTGGTCTCGGCCCACCCCCCAAATTTGCCCACCCCCCAAATTTGGCAGCGGGGGACGCGGTGGGGACGCGACACGAGTGCGGCTTTTGCGGGAAGGGATTCGGGAGCGAAAGCGCCCGCCAGATCCACCTCAGGTCCCACACGGGCGAACGGCCCTACGGCTGTAACGTCTGCGGCAACCGCTTCACCACGCGCGGCAACCTGAAGGTTCACTACCACCGGCACAGGCAGAAGGTTCACCGCATGGCCGGGAGCCCCCAGGCCACCAACGGGGGTCAGTTGGCCTCCAGCAACACCCAGTTGGCCTCCAGCAACAACCAGTTGGCCTCCAGCTACAAACAGTTGGCCTCCAACAGCACCCAGTTGGCCTCCAGCAACACCCACTTGGCCTCCAGCAACACCCAGTTGGCCTCCAGCTACAACCAGTTGGGCCTCCAACAGCACCCAGTTGGCCTCCAGCAACACCCAGTTGGCCTCCAACAGCACCCAGTTGGCCTCCAGCAACACCCAGTTGGCCTCCAACAACAACCAGTTGGCCTCCAGCAACACCCAGTTGGCCTCCAACAGCACCCAGTTGGCCTCCAGCAACACCCAGTTGGCCTCCAGCTACAACCAGATGGCATCCAACAGCGTGCAGGCCACTTGTCAACACTCAACTGGCCTCCAGCAACACCCAGTTGGCCTCCAGCAACACCCAGTTGGCCTCCAGCAACAACCAGTTGGCCTCCAACAACACCCAGTTGGCCTCCAGCAACACCCAGTTGGCCTCCAACAACAACCAGTTGGCCTCCAACAACAACCAGTTGGCCTCCGACAGCGTGCAGCCACTTGTCAACACCCAGTTGGCCTCCAGCAATACCCAGTTGGCCTCCAACAACACCCAGTTGGCCTCCAGCAACACCCAGTTGGCCTCCAGCAACACCCAGTTGGCCTCCAACAGTGTGCAGCCACTTGTCAACGCTCAACTGGCCTCCAGCAACACCCAGTTGGCCTCCAGCAACACCCAGTTGGCCTCCAACAGCGTGCGGCCACTTGTCGACAACCAGTTGGCCTCCAACAGCACCCAGTTGGCCTCCAACAGCACCCAGTTGGCCTCCAGCAACACCCAGTTGGCCTCCAGCAACACCCAGTTGGCCTCCAACAGCACCCAGTTGGCCTCCAGCAACACCCAGTTGGCCACCAACAGCAACCAGTTGGCCTCCAACAGCGTGCAGCCACTTGTCATCACTCAATTGGCCTCCAGCAACAACCAGTTGGCCTCCAACAGCACCCAGTTGGCCTCCAGCTACAACCAGTTGGCCTACAGCAACACCCAGTTGGCCTCCAGCTACAACCAGTTGGCATCTGACAGCTTGCAGCCACTTGTCAATACTCAGCTGGCGTCCAGCAACACCCAGATGGCCTCCAAGAACACCCAGTTGGCCTCCAACAGCATGCAACCGCTTGTCATCACTCAACTGGCCTCCAACAGCACCCAGTTGGCCTCCAACAGCACCCAGTTGGCCTCCAGCAACAACCAGTTGGCCTCCAACAACACCCACTCGGCCTCCAGCAACACCCAGTTGGCCTCCAACAGCACCCAGTTGTCCTCCAGCAACACCCAGTTGGCCTCCAGCAACACCCAGTTGGCCTCCAACAGCACCCCAGTTGGCCTCCAGCAACACCCAGTTGGCCTCCAACAGCGTGCAGCCACTTGTCAACACCCAGTTGGCCTCCAGCAACACCCAGTTGGCCTCCAACAGCACCCAGTTGGCCTCCAGCAACACCCAGTTGGCCTCCAACAGCACCCAGTTGGCCTCCAACGGCACCCAGTTGGCCTCCGACAGCGTGCAGCCACTTGTCAACATTCAACTGGCCTCCAACAACACCCAGTTGGCCTCCAACAGTGTGCAGCCACTTGTCAACACTCAGCTGGCCTCCAGCAACAACCAGTTGGCCTCCAACAGCACCCAGTTGGCCTCCAACAACACCCAGTTGGCCTCCAGCAACACCCAGTTGGCCTCCAGCAACACCCAGTTGGCCTCCAGCAACACCCAGTTGGCCTCCAACAGCACCCAGTTGGCCTCCAAGAACACTCAGTTGGCCTCCAGCAACAACCAGTTGGCCTCCAGCAACACCCAGTTGGCCTCCAACAACACCCAGTTGGCCTCCAACAGCGTGCAGCCACTTGTCAACACCCAGTTGGCCTCCAGCAACACCCAGTTGGCCTCCAACAGCACCCAGTTGGCCTCCAGCAACACCCAGTTGGCCTCCAGCAACACACAGTTGGCCTCCAACAGCGTGCAACCGCTTGTCAACACCCAACTGGCCTCCAGCAACAACCAGTTGGCCTCCAGCAACAACCAGTTGGCCTCCAACAGTGTGCAGCCACTTGTCATCACTCAAGTGGCCTCCAGCAACACCCAGTTGGCCTCCAACAACAATCAGTTGGCCTCTGACAGCATGCAGCCACTTGTCGAGACCCAACTGGCCTCCAGCAACAACCAGATGGCCTCCAGCAACACCCAGTTGGCCTCCAGCAACACCCAGTTGGCCTCCAACAGCACCCAGTTGGCCTCCAGCAACACCCAGTTGGCATCCGACAGCGTGCAGCCACTTGTCATCACTCAACTGGCCTCCAGCAACACCCAGTTGGCCTCCAGCAACAACCAGTTGGCCTCCAACAGCGTGCAGCCACTTGTCAACACTCAAATGGCCTCCAGCAACACCCAGTTGGCCTCCAGCAACACCCAGTTGACCTCCAGCAACACCCAGTTGGCCTCCAACAACAACCAGTTTGCATCCAACAGCGTGCAGCCGCTTGTCAACACCCAACTGGCCTCCAGCAACACCCAGTTGGCCTCCAACAGCAACCAGTTGGCCTCCAGCAACACCCAGTTGGCCTCCAGCAACACCCAGTTGGCCTCCAACAGCGTGCAGCCACTTGTCATCACTCAAGTGGCCTCCAGCAACACCCAGTTGGCCTCCAACAACAATCAGTTGGCCTCCAACAGCGTGCAGCCACTTGTCAACACCCAGTTGGCCACCAGCAACACCCAGTTGGCCTCAAGAACAACCAGTTGGCCTCCAGCAACAACCAGCTTGGCCTCCAACAGCGTGCAACCGCTTCTTAACACCCAGTTGGCCTCCAGCAACAACCAGTTGGCTTCCAACAGTGTGCAGCCACTTGTCATCACCCAACTGGCCTCCAGCAACACCCAGATGGCATCCAAGAACACCCAGTTGGCCTCCAACAACAACCAGTCGCATCCAACAGCGTGCAACCGCTTGTCGACTCTCATCTGGCCTCCAGCAACACCCAGTTGGCCTCCAGCAACACCCAGTTGGCCTCCAGCAACACCCAGTTGGCTCCAACAGCGTGCAGCCACTTGTCGACACCCAACTGGCCTCCAGCAACACCCAGATTGCATCCAACAGTGTGCAACCGCTTGTCGACACTCAGTTGGACTCCAGCAACACCCAGCTGATGGCCAACAACACCCAACCAAGTTCCAGCAACACCCAACTGATCTCCAACACCCAACTGATCTCCAACACCCAACTGATGGCCAATGACACCCAACTGAAGGCCAACAACACCCAACCAACTTCTAACTACACCCAACTGATCTCCAGTACCCAACTGATGGCAACCAACACCCAGCTGATGGCCACCAACACCCAACTGATGGCCAACAACACCCAACCAGGTTCTAACACCACCCAACTGATCTCCAGTACCCAACTGATGGCAACCAACACCCAACTGATGGCCGACAACACCCAACTGACTTCTAACAACACCCAACTGATCTCCAACACCCAGCTGATGGCCACCAACACCCAACCAAGTTCCAACAACACCCAACCACCTTCTGACAGCACCCAACCGATCTCCAACACCCAGCTGATGGCCACCAACACCCAGCTGATGGCCACCAACACCCAACCAAGTTCCAACAACACCCAACCAACTTCTAACAACACCCAACTGATCTCCAACACCCAACTGATGGCCAACAACACCCAGCTGATGGCCAACAGCACCCAACCAACTTCTAACAACACCCAACTGATCTCCAACACCCAACTGATGGCCACCAACACCCAACCAACTTCTAACAACACCCAACTGATCTCCAACACCCAACTGATGGCCACCAACACCCAACCAACTTCTAACAACACCCAACTGATCTCCAACACCCAACTGATGGCCAACAACACCCAACCAACTTCTAACAACACCCAACTGATCTCCAGCACCCAGCTGATGGCCACCAACACCCAACTGATGGCCAACAGCACCCAACCAACTTCTAACAACACCCAACTGATCTCCAACACCCAACTGATGGCCAACAACACCCAGCTGATGGCCACCAACACCCAACCAAGTTCCAGCAACACCCAACTGATCTCCAACACCCAGCTGATGGCCACCAACACCCAACTGAAGGCCCACAACATCCAACTGATCTCCAACACCCAACTGAAGGCCGCCAACACCCAGCTGATGGCCAACGACACCGAACCAACTTCTAACAACACCCAACTGATCTCCAACACCCAACTGATGGCCAACAACACCCAACTGATGGCCACCAACACCCAACCAAGTTCCAGCAACACCCAACTGATCTCCAACACCCAACTGAAGGCCAACGACACCGAACCAACTTCTAACAACACCCAACTGATCTCCAACACCCAACTGATGGCCAACAACACCCAACCAACTTCCAGCAACACCCAACTGATCTCCAACACCCAACTGATGGCCAACGACACCCAACTGACTTCTAACAACACTCAACTGATCTCCAACACCCAACTGAAGGCCAACGACACCCAACCAAGTTACAACACCTCCCAACTGATGTCCAACTCCCAACTGATGGCCAACAACACCCAACTGATGGCCAACAACACCCAGCTGATGGCCAATGACACCCAACCAACTTCTAAGAACACCCAACTGATTTCCAGCACCCAACCAACTTCCAGCAACACCCAACCGATCTCCAACACCCAACTGAAGGCCACCAACACCCAGCTGATGGCCAACAGCACCCAACCAAGTTCCACCAACACCCAGCTGATCTCCAACACCCAACTGAAGGCCAACGACACCCAACTGACTTCTAACAACACCCAACTGATCTCCAACACCCAGCTGATGGCCACCAACACCCAACCAGGTTCTAACACCACCCAACCGATCTCCAACACCCAACTGATGGCCACCAACACCCAACCAAGTTCCAACAACACCCAGCTGATCTCCAACACCCAATTGAAGGCCAGTGACACCCAACCAACTTCTAACAACACCCAACTGATCTCCAACACCCAACTGAAGGCCACCAACACCCAACTGATGGCCACCAACACCCAACCAACTTCTAACAACACCAAACTGATCTCCAACACCCAACTGATGGCCAACAACACCCAACTGATCTCCAACTCCCAACTGATGGCCACCAACACCCAACTGATGGCCAACAACACCCAACCAAGTTCCAACAACACCCAACTGATCTCCAACACCCAACTGATGGCCAACAACACCCAACTGATGGCCAACAACACCCAACCAAGTTCCAACAACACCCAACTGATCTCCAACACCCAACTGATGGCCAACAACACCCAACCAACTTCTAGCAACACCCAACTGATCTCCAACACCCAACTGATGGCCACCAACACCCAGCTGATGGCCAACAGCACCCAACCAACTTCTAACAACACCCAACTGATCTCCAACACCCAACTGATGGCCAACAACACCCAACCAATTTCCAGCAACTCCCAACCGATCTCCAACACCCAACTGATGGCCACCAACACCCAGCTGATGGCCAACAACACCCAACTGGTGGCCACCAACACCCAACTGACTTCTAACAACACCCAACCGAAGGCCAACACCCAACTGATGGCCAACGACACCCAACCAAGTTCCAGCAACACCCAACTGATCTCCAACACCCAACTGAAGGCCACCAACACCCAGCTGATGGCCAACAGCACCCAACTGATGGCCAACAACACCCAACTGAAGGCCAATGACACCCAACCAACTTCCAGCAACACCCAACTGATCTCCAACACCCAACTGGTGGCCACCAACACCCAACTGATGGCCACCGACACCCAACCCAATTCTAACAACACCCAACTGATCTTCAATACCCAACTGAAGGCCAACAACACCCAACTGATGGCCAACAATGCCCAACCAAGTTCCAACAACATCCAACCAACTTCTAACAACACCCAACTGATCTCCAACACCCAACTGAAGGCCAACAACACCCAACCAGGTTCTAACAGCACCCAACCGATCTCCAGCACCCAACTGATGGCCACCAACACCCAACTGACTTCTAACAACACCCAACTGATCTCCAACACCCAACTGAAGGCCAACAACACCCAACTGATGGCCAACAGCACCCAACCAAGTTCCACCAACACCCAACTGATCTCCAACACCCAACTGAAGGCCAACGACACCCAACTGAAGGCCAACGACACCCAACTGATGGCCAACAACACCCAACCAAGTTACAACACCACCCAACTGATCTCCAACACCCAACTGATGGCAACCAACACCCAACTGATGGCCACCAACACCCAACCAACTTCTAACAACACCCAACTGATCTCCAACACCCAACTGCTGGCCAATGACACCCAACCGACTTCTAACAACACCCAACTGATCTCCAACACCCAACTGAAGGCCAACAACACCCAACTGATGGCCACCAACACCCAACCAACTTCCAGCAACACCCAACTGATGGCCACCAACACCCAACTGATGGCCAACGACACCCAACCCACTTCCAGCACCCCCCAACTGCTGCCTGCCCCCATCCAACCCCTCCCCACCACCACCCTCCTCCTGCTGAAGACATCCGACCTCCAACCGAGGCCGGGTGACGAAAACCCCCTTCCATCCCAACCCCCCAAACCCAGGACCACCGGTTGGGCTCTGTTGGGCACCCCCCCAAATCTGTGGGTCCCTTCCATTTCAGAAAGCTCCCAAGAGCCCCAGGTGGTGACAAAATCCCCCCCAACCACGACAACGACAGGCGGAGGAACCCGAATCCAATGCCCTGTGTGCCGTCGGGTGTTGAGCTGCCAACGGGGGTCCAGGTCTCATTTTGGGGGTCACGTCCCCCTTCCGGTGTCGGGTTTGTGGGAGGGGGTTCACAAGTCGGGGTCACCTGAGAGCTCATTTTGGGGGTCACCGAGGGGTCGACCCGAATGCCTGTAGTTTTGGGGATGGTTTGGGGTCGCAACAACAACAACGGGGTTATTTGGGGAGGGGGGGGCTGTTGCTGCTGCCCCAAGAGGAGGGGGAACAACGGAACCAGGAGGAAGAGGAGGAGGATGGAGAGGAAGAGGCGGAGCCCCGAGTGATGGGGGGGGGACCCCCGAAGGAGGAAGAGGAGGAAGAGGGGAGGAAGGCGGAGAGGAGGGGACGAGAGGGGAGGTATGGAAGGGGGGGGGGGGGGGGTCGTTTTTGGGGTGGTTTTGGTGGATTTTGGGGGGGGTGGGGGGTCGATTTTGGGGTGGTTTTGGTGGATTTAAAGGGTTTTGGGGGGGGATGGGGGTCGATTTTGGGGGGGTGGGGGTCGATTTTGGGGTGGTTTTGAGAGATTTAAGGGATTTTGGGGGGGGTTTTGGGGGCTGGGGGGTCGTTTTTGGGGTGGTTTTGGTGGATTTAAGGGGTTTTATTGGGGGTGGGGGTCATTTTGGGGGTGATTTTGATGCATTTAAGGGGTTTTTGGGGGGGGATGGGGGTCGTTTTTTGGGGTGGTTTTGGTGGATTTTGGGGGATGGGGGGGTCGATTTTGGGGTGGTTTTGA
This sequence comes from Lagopus muta, assembly GCF_023343835.1. Lineage (NCBI taxonomy): Eukaryota > Metazoa > Chordata > Aves > Galliformes > Phasianidae > Lagopus > Lagopus muta. Next base: position 84,256 of record NW_026040159.1, read on the forward strand.
TGCATTTAAGGGGTTTTTGGGGGGGATGGGTCGTTTTTGGGGTCATTTTGGGAGATTTTTGGGGGGTGGGGGTCGTTTTTGGGGTGGTTTTGATGCATTTAAGGGGTTTTTGGGGGGGGTGGGGGTCGTTTTTGGGTTGGTTTTGGTGGATTTTGGGGGGGTAGGGGTCGATTTTGGGGTGATTTTGATGCATTTAAGAGGTTTTGGGGGGTATTTTGGGGGTGGGGGTCGATTTTGGGGTGGTTTTGGTGGATTTTGGGGGGTGGGGGTCGATTTTGGGGATGATCTTGGGAGATTTAAGGGGATTTTGGGGGGTAGGGGGTCGATTTTGGGGTGGTTTTGATGCATTTAAGGGGTTTTGGGGTTTTTTGGGGGGGGCTCAGGGTCGATTTTGAGGTGGTTTGGGCAGATTTTGGGGGGTGGGGGTCGATTTTTGGGTGATTTTGATGCATTTAAGGGGTTTGGGGGGGGATGGGGTCATTTTTGGGGTGATTTTGGTGGATTTTGGGGGGTGGGGGGTCATTTTTGGGGAGATTTTGGGGGATTTAAGGGATTTTGGGGGGTATTTTGGGGGTGGGGGTCGTTTTTGGGGTGATTTTGGTGCATTTAAGGGGTTTTGGGGGGGGGATGGGGTCATTTTTGGGTTGGTTTTGGTGGATTTTGGGGGGGTGGGGGACGATTTTGGGGTGGTTTTGGGAGATTTAAGGGGTTTTGGGTTTTTTTGGGGGGGTGGGGGGTCGTTTTTGGGGTGGTTTTGGTGGATTTAAGGGGTTTTTGGGGGGTGGGGGGGTCGATTTTGCATGATTTTGGGGGATTTAAGAGGTTTTTGGGGGGCTGGGGTCGATTTTGGGGTGGTTTTGATGCATTTAAGGGGTTTTTGGGGGGGGATGGGGTCATTTTTGGGGTGGTTTTGGGAGATATTGGGGGGTGGGGGTCGATTTTGGGGTGGTTTTGGTGGATTTAAGGGATTTTAGGGGGGCTGGGGTCGTTTTTGGGGTGGTTTTGATGCATTTAAGGGGTTTTTGGGGGGGGATTGGGGTCGTTTTTGGGGTGGTTTTGGGGGATGTTGGGGGGTGGGGGGTCGTTTTTGGGGTGATTTTGATGCATTTAAGGGGTTTGGGGGGGGGTGGGGGTCGTTTTTGGGGTGGTTTTGGTGGATATTGGGGGTGGGGGGTCGATTTTGGGGTGATTTTGGGAGATTTAAGGGGATTTTGGGGGGTAGGGGGTCGATTTTGGGGTGGTTTTGATGCATTTAAGGGGTTTTTGGGGGGTGGGGGGTCGATTTTGGGGTCATTTTGATGCATTTTAGGTTTTTGGGGGGGGATGGGGGTCGTTTTTGGGGTGGTTTTGGTGGATTTTGGGGGGGTTGGGAGTCGTTTTTGGGGTGATTTTGATGCATTTAAGGGGGTTTTGGTTGGTGGGGGGGGTCGATTTTGGGGTGATTTTGGTGGATTTAAGGGGTTTTATTGGGGGTGGGGGTCGTTTTTGGGGTGGTTTTGATGCATTTAAGGGGTTTTTGGGGTTTTTTTGAGGGTGGGGGGTCGATTTTGGGGTGGTTTTGGTGGATTTTGGGGGGTGGGGGGGTCGATTTTGGGGTGACATTGATGCATTTAAGGGGTTTTGGGGTTTTTTTGGGGGGGTCAGGGTCGATTTTGGGGTGGTTTGGGCAGATTTTGGGGGGTGGGGGTCGATTTTTGGGTGGTTTTTGATGCATTTAAGGGGTTTTTGGGGGGGATGGGGGTCGTTTTTGGGGTGGTTTTGGTGGATTTTGGGGGATGGGGGGTCGTTTTTGGGGTGATTTTGATGCATTTAAGGGGTTTTTGGGGGGTGGGGGGTCGATTTTGGGGTGATTTTGATGCATTTAAGGGTTTTGGGGGGGATGGGGGTCGTTTTTGGGGTGATTTTGGTGGATTTAAGGGGTTTTTGGGGGGGGATGGGGGTCGATTTTGGATGATTTTGGTAGATTTTAGGATTTTTGGGGGGCTGGGGTCGTTTTTGGGGTGATTTTGATGCATTTAAGGGGTTTTAGGGGGGTGGGGGTCGTTTTGGGGTGATTTTGAGAGATATTGGGGAGTGGGGGGGTCGTTTTTGGGGTGGTTTTGGAGATTTTTGGGGGTGGGGGTCATTTTTGGGGTGGTTTTGGTGTATTTAAGAGGTTTGGGGGGGGCTGGGGTCGATTTTGGGGTGGTTTTGATGCATTTAAGGGGTTTTATTGGGGGTGGGGGGTCGTTTTTGGGGTGGTTTTGGTGGATTTTGGGGGGTGGGGGGTCGATTTTGGGGTGGTTTTGGGAGATATTGCGGGGGTGGGGGTCGATTTTGGGGTGGGTTTTGGTGGATTTAAGGGGTTTTTAGGGGGGCTGGGGTCGATTTTGGGGTGGTTTTGGGAGATTTAAGGGGTTTTAGGGGGTATTTTGGGGGTGGGGGTCGATTTTGGGGTGGTTTTGATGCATTTAAGGGGTTTTTGGGGGGGATGGGGGTCGTTTATGGGGTGATTTTGGTGGATTTAAGGGGTTTTTTAGGGGGCTGGGGTCGTTTTTGGGGTGATTTTGATGCATTTAAGGGGTTTTTGGGGGGTGGGGGTCGTTTTTGGGGTGATTTTGAGAGATATTGGGGAGTTGGGGGGGTCGTTTTTGGGTGGTTTTGGTGGATTTTGGGGGGTGGGGGTCGATTTTGGGTGGTTTTGGTGGATTTAAGGGGCTTTGGGGGGTATTTGGGGGGTGGGGGTCGTTTTTGGGGTGGTTTGGGCAGATTTTGGGGGGTGGGGGGTCGAATTTTGGGTGATTTTGATGCATTTAAGGGGTTTTGGGGGGGGATGGGGGTCATTTTTGGGGTGGTTTTGGTGGATTTTGGGGGGTGGGGGTCGATTTTGGGGTGGTTTTGGGAGATTTAAGGGGTTTTGGGGGGTATTTTGGGGGGTGGGGGTCGTTTTTGTGGTGATTTTGGGAGATTTTTGGGGGTGGGGGTCATTTTTGGGGTGGTTTTGGTGGATTTAAGGGGTTTTTGGGGTGTGGGGGGGTCGATTTTGGATGATTTTGGGGGAATTTAAGAGGTTTTTGGGGGGATGGGGGTCGTTTTTTGGGGTGGTTTTGGTGGATTTTGGGGGGTGGGGGGTCCGATTTTGGGGTGATTTTGATGCATTTACGGGGTTTTTGGGGGGGATGGGGGCAGATTTGGGGTCTCCTGCCCCCAAATTTGGGGGGTGCTGACCACCCCCCCCCCCCCCTTTTTCAGTCCTCCAAGGGATGCAAGGAGGGGAGCAGACGACACCGACCCCCCCCCCAAAAAACAGGGGAAGGGGGGAGAAGTAGAGAGGTGAGGACCCCCCAAAATTGGGGGGGATTTGGGGTTTTTGGGGGGGTTTGGGGGGGAGTTGGGGGGGATTTGGGTTTTTTGGGGGGGTTATGGGGGGTTTGGGGGGGGATTTGGGGGGGTTTGGGGGGGGATTTGGGGTTTTTGGGGGGGGGGTTGGGGGGGATTTGGGGTTTATGGGGGGGATATGGGGGGATTTCGGGGCTTTGGGGGGGGTTATGGGGGGGATTTGGGGTTTTTGGGGGGCTTTGGGGGGGATTTGGGGTGGGTTTGGGGGGGATATGGGGGGATTTGGGGGGGTTTGGGGGGTTTTGGGGGGATTTGGGGGGGGTGGGGGGGATTTGGGGTGGGTTTTGGGGGGGGATTTGGGGCTTTTGAGGGGGTTATGGGGGGGTTTGGGGGGGATTTGGGGTTTGGGGGGATTTGGGGTTTGGGGGGGGGTTGGGGGGGAGTTGGGGGGATTTGGGGTTTTTGGAGGGGGATATGGGGGGATTTGGGGGGGTTTGGGGGGGATTTGGGGTTTTGGGGGGATTTGGGGTTTTGGGGGGGATTTGGGGGGGAGTTGGGGGGGTTTGGGTTTTTTGGGGGGGTTATGGGGGGATTTGGGGGGGTTTTGGGGGGATTTGGGTTTTTTTTTGGGGGGTTATGGGGGGATTGGGGGGAAGTTGGGGGATTTGGGGTTTTTGGGGGGGGATATGGGGGGATTTGGGGGGGTTCTGGGGGGGTTTTGGGGGGATTTAGGGGGGGGAGTTGGGGGGATTTGGGGTTTATGGGGGGGGATATGGGGGGATTTGGGGAGTTTTGGGGTGGGTTTGGGTGGGATTTGGGGTTTTGGGGGGGGGTTGGGGGTTTTGGGGGGGTTATGGGGGCATTTGGGTGTTTTTTTGGGGGGGGATTGGGGGGATTTGGGGTTTTTGGGGGGGGGTATGGGGGATTTGAGGGGTTCTGGGGGGGTTTTGGGGGGTTTTGGGGGGGTTGGGGGTTTTTGGGGGGGTTTTGGGGGGCTTTGGGGGGTTTCTGGGGGGGTTTTGGGGGGTGTTTGGGGTTTTTAGGGGGGATTTGGGTGCTTTTTTGGGGGGGATAAGGGGGGATTTGGGGGGGTTTGGGGGGGATTTGGGGTTTTTAGGTGGGTTATGGGGGGGGTTGGGGGGGTTTGGGGGGGGGGTTGGGGGGGGTTTGGGGGGGATTTGTTTTTTTTGGGGGGGTTATGGGGGGATTGGGGGGGGAGTTGGGGGGATTTGGGGTTTATGGGGGGGATATGGGGGGATTTGGGGGCATTTAGGGGGGGTTTGGGGGGGATTTGGGGGGATTTAGGGGGGGGTTGGGGGGGATTTGGGATTTTGGGGGGGATTTGGGTGGGTGTGGGGGGGTTTTGGGGGGGGTTTGGGGGGGGATTTGGGGTTTGGGGGGGGGTTGGGGGGTTCTGGGGGGGATTTGGGGGGGTTTGGGGTTTTGGGGGGGATATGGGGGGTTTTGGGGGGGGGTTGGGGGGGAGTTGGGGGGATTTGGGGTTTTGGGGGGGGTTGGGGGTTTTTAGTGGGGTTATGGGGGGATTGGGGGGGAGTTGGGGGGATTTGGGGTTTATGGGGGGGGATATGGGGGGATTTGGGGAGTTTTGGGGTGGGTTTGGGGGGGATTTGGGGTTTTGGGGGGATTTGGGGTTTATGGGGGGGGATATGGGGGGTTTTGGGGGGGGTTGGGGGGATCTGGGGGGATTTTGGGGGGTTTTTGGGGTGGGTTTTGGGGGGATTTGGGGTTTTTTGGGGGAGTTGGGGGGTTTTGGGGGGGTTTTGGGGGGGATTTGGGTTTTTTTTGGGGGGTTTGGGGGGGATTTGAGGGGATTTGGGGTTTTTGGGGGGCATTGGGGGGTTTTTGGGGGTGGGTTTGGGGGATTTGGGGTTTTGGGGGAGGGTTGGGGGCATTTGGGTGTTTTTTGGGGGGGGGTTGTGGGGATTTGGGGTTTTTGGGGGGGGATATGGGGGGATTTGGGGGGGGTTGGGGTTTTGGGGGGTTTTTGGGGGGGTTATGGGGGGATTGGGGGGGGTTGGGGGGATTTGGGGTTTTTGGGGGGGATATGGGGGGATTTGGGGGGGCTTGAGGGGATTTGGGGTTTGGGGGGGGTTGGAGGGTTCTGGGGGGGTTTTGGGGGGTTTTGGGGGGGGGTTGGGGGGGATTTGGGGGAGTTTGGGGTTTTTTGGGGGGGATATGGGGGGATTTGGGGGGATTTGGGGGGGGTTTGGGGGGTTTTTGGGGTGGGTTTGGGGGGATTTCGGGTTTTTGGGGGGGTGTGAGGTTTTGGGGGGTTTTTGGGGGGGATTGGGGGGGGTTTGGGGTTTTTGGGGGGGGGTTGGGGGGTTTTGGGGTTTCTAGGTGGGTTATGGGGGGGGTTTTGGGGTGGGTTTGGGGGCATTTGGGGTTTTTAGGGGGTTATGGGGGATTTTAGATGGGTTATGGGGGGTTTTGGGGGTGAGTTTGGGGGGTATTTGGGGTTTTTTTGGGGGTTTTGAGGGGGATATGGGAGCCTCAAAGGGATTTTGGGGTGAATTTATGGGGTTTTTGGGGTTCCTGGGGATCAAAGATGGGATTTTTATGGGGTTTTTAATGGGATTTGGGGTTTTTTGGGGGGGTTTGGGGTTTTTTGGGGGTATTTTGGGGTATTTTGGGGTTTTTAGGGGGGGATATGGGAGCCTCAAAGGGATTTTGGGGTGAATTTATGGGGTTTTGGGGTTTCTGGGGATCAAAGATGGGATTTTTTATGGGGTTTGGGGGGATTTTGGGGGAGAATCGAAGCAATTTGGGGTCCTTTCACCCATTTTAAGGCCATTTTGGGGCCTCTTCCTCCGCACCCCTTTTTCCCCCCACAGGAACACCGAAAACTGAAGGGATTTAAAACACCCAAATTCGGAGGGTTTCACCCCAAAATCCTCCCCCCCCCCCCCCCCCAATTTAACTCCCATAGCGTAGAGCGGAGGCTCCCCCCGCAATTAAAGCAATTTAATGACCGTTTTTTCGCCTTTTGTCGTTTAATTTTGGGGGTCAAAGCGGCCCCCCCCCCCCCCCCCCCCATCACACCGCCGCCATTTTGTGCCCTTTCTCCCCCTCACGGGGGCGCCGCTGCCCCCCTCAAGATGGCGCCGCCCTCAACCAAGATGGCGGCGCGCCGCGTAAGCCAAACAAGCGGCGCTTATGCCAGCCGCCAAGATGGCGGACGGCGCTTCAAGCACATCCGGTCTCAGCCGGAAGATGCCTGAATGCGCCCTCAACCAACATGGCGGAAGGAGCGGCGGGAACCTAAAGGGCGCTGCCAGTAGGCAAGACGGCGGAAGCGGCTTCGGGGACATCCGGTTCAGACCGGAAGCGGGTGCGGAAGCGGGAAGGAGCTCTGAGGGGGGGGAAAAGGGGAGGGGGGTCGGCCATGTCGGATACTTGGAGCTCCATCCAGGCCCATAAGAAGCAATTGGATTCGCTGCGGGAGCGGCTGCAGCGGAGGAGGAAGCAGGACCCGCTCGGTGAGGGGGATTTTGGGGTGAAATCGAGGGGATTTGGGGCCGGGGGGGTCGGGGGGTTTGGGGGGGGAGATGCGAGGGGTGTTGATGGGTTTGGGGGGCCTGGGGTGGTCAGGAAGGAGGCTGAGGGGATTTGGGGGGGGGGGGGGTACTGTGGGCAGGAGGGGGCAATAGGGGGGCTTGGGGGGGCAATGAAGGGGGTTTGGGGGGGGAGGGGGCAGTGAGGGGGGTTTGGGGGGGGCAATGAAGGGGGTTTGGGGGGGGGAATGTGGGGGGTTGAGGGGGACAATATGGGGGTTTAGGGGGGGCAATAAGGGGGGTTTAGGGGGGCAATGTGGGGGGTTTGGGGGGGCTTTTGGGGGGGAGGGGGCAATAGGGGGGTTTGGGGGGGGAAATATGGGGGGTTGGGGGGGGCTTTTGGGGGGGAGGGGGTAATATGGGGGGTTTAGGGGGGCAATGGGGGGGGCTGGGGGGATAATATGGGAGGTTGGGGGGGTTTGGGGGGGCAATATGGGGGGTTTGGGGGGGCAAAGTGGGGGGGAGGGGGCAATAGGGGGGGTTGGGGGGGGAATGAGGGGGGGTTAGGGGGGGCTTTTGGGGGGGAGGGGGCAATATGGGGGGGTTGGGGGCCGCAATGTGAGGGGTTTGGGGGGGGAGGGGGGCAGTGAGGGGGGTTTGGGGGGGGGCAATATGGGGGTTTGAGGGGGGGAAATGTGGGGGGTTTGGGGGGGGCTTTTGGGGGGGAGGGGGCAATAGGGGGGTTTGGGGGGGCAATGAGGGAGGGTTGGGGGGGCAGTGGGGGGGTTTGGGGGCAATATGGGGGGTTTGGGGGGGGGCAATGAGGGAGGGTTGGGGGGGCTTTTGGGGGGGAGGGGGCAATGTGGGGGGTTGGGGGGGCAATGTGAGGGGTTTGGGAGGGGAGGGGGCAGTGAGGGGGGTTTGGGGGGGGCAATGAAGGGGGTTTGGGGGGGGGAATGTGGGGGGTTTGGGGGGACAATATGGGAGGTTGGGGGGGGTTGGGGGGGCAATGTGGGGGGTTGGGGGCCGCAATGTGAGGGGTTTGGGGGCGGAGGGGGCAGTGAGGGGGTTTGGGGGGGCAATATGGGGGGTTTGGGGGGGGGAATGTGGGGGGTTTGGGGGGGGCAATATGGGGGGTTTGGGGAGGGAAATGTGGGGGGTTTGTGGGGGACTTTTGGGGGGGGAGGGGGCAATAGGGGGGTTTGGGGGGGGGGCAATATGGGGGTTTGGGGGGGGGAAATGTGGGCGGTTTGGGGGGGGCTTTTGGGGGGGAGGGGGCAATGTGGGGGGTTGGGGGGCAATGTGAGGGGTTTGGGGGGGGAGGGGGCAGTGAGGGGGGTTTGGGGGGGGCAATATGGGGGATTTGGGGGGGAAATGTGGGGGGTTTAGGGGGGGCTTTTGGGGGGGAGGGGGCAATATGGGGGACTTGGGGGGGAATTAAGGGGGGTTAGGGGGGTTTGGGGGGGTAGGGGGCAGTGAGGGGGGTTTAGGGGGGCAATGAGGGGGGGTTGGGGGGGCAGTGGGGGGGAGGGGGCAATATGGGCGGTTTGGGGGGGAAATGTGGGGGGTTTGGGGGGGGCTTTTGGGGGGGGAGGGGGCAATGTGGGGGACTTGGGGGGGCAATGAGGGAGGGTTGGGGGGGGCTTTTGGGGGGGGATTTGGGATGGGAATGGGGGGTTTGGGGGGGGCAATGAGGGGGGGTTGGGGGAGCAGTGGGGGGGGGAGGGGGCAATATGGGGGGTTTGGGGGGAAATGTGGGAGGTTAGGGGGGGGCTTTTGGGGGGGAGGGGGCAATGTGGGGGGTTTAGGGGGGCAATGGGGGGGTTGGGAGGGCAATATGGGAGGTTGGGGGGGGTTTGGGGGGGGGTTGGGGGGACAGTGTGGGGGGAGGGGGCAATAGGGGGGTTTGGGGGAGGGGAATGAGGGGGGGTTAGGGGGGCTTTTGGGGGGGAGGGGGGCAATAGGGGGGTTTGGGGGGGAAATGTGGGGGGGTTGGGGGGGTTTGGGGGGGTAGGGGGCAATATGGGGGGTTTAGGGGGGCAATAGGGGGTTTGGGGGGGCTTTTGGGGGGGAGGGGGAAATAGGGGGGCTTGGGGGGGGCAGTGAAGGGGATTTGGGGGGGAGAGGGCAGTGAGGGGGGTTTGGGGGGGGCAATATTGGGGGTTTGGGGGGGAAATGTGGGGGGTTTGGGGGGGGCTTTTGGGGGGGAGGGGGCAATAGGGGGGTTGGGGCAATGAAGGGGTTTTGGGGGGGGGAGGGGGCAGTGAGGGGGGTTTGGGGGGGGCAATATGGGGGGTTTGGGGGGGAAATGTGGGGGGTTTGGGGGGGGCTTTTGGGGGGGGAGGGGGAAATATGGGGGGTTTGGGGGGGCAATGAGGGGGGGTTGGGGGGGTATTGGGTGGGGAGGGGGCAATATGTGGGACTTGGGGGGGAATGAAGGGGAGTTAGTGGGGGTTTGGGGGGGGTAGGGGGCAATATGGGGGGTTTAGGGGGGCAATGGGGGGGGTTGGGGGGGACAATATGGGGGACTTGGGGGGGGAATGAAGGGGGGTTTGTGGGGTAGGGGGCAATATGGGGGGTTTAGGGGGGCAATGGGGGGGTTGGGGGGGGCTTTTGGGGGTGGAGGGGGCAATAGGGGGGTTTTGGGGGGAAATGTGGGGGGGTTAGGGGGGGTTTGGGGGGGTAGGGGGCAATATGGGGGGTTTAGGGGGGCAATGGGGGGGGTTGGGGGGACAATATGGGAGGTTGGGGGGGGGTTTGGGGGGGGTTGGGGGGGCAATAAGGGGGGTTTGGGGGGGGCAATGGGTTGGGTTTGGGGGGGGCTTTTGAGAGGGAAGGGGGCAGTATGGGGGTGTGGGGGGCAATGAGGGAGGGTTGGGGGGACAATATAGGGGGGTTTAGGGGGGCAATGTGGGGGGTTTGGGGGGAGCTTTTGGGGGGGAGGGGGCAATATGGGGGACTTGGGGGGGAATTAAGGGGGGTTAGGGGGGTTTGGGGGGGTAGGGGGCAGTGAGGGGGGTTTAGGGGGGCAATGAGGGGGGGTTGGGGGGGCAGTGGGGGGGAGGGGGCAATATGGGGGGTTTGGGGGGGCAATGAGGGGGGGTTGGGGGAGCAGTGGGGGGGGGAGGGGGCAATATGGGGGGTTTGGGGGGGAAATGTGGGGGGTTTGGGGGGGGCTTTTGGGGGGGGAGGGGGCAATATGGGGGGGTATGGGGGGGGCATTGAGGGGGACTTGGGGAGGTAGTGGGGGGGGAGGGGGCAATATGGGGGGTTTAGGGGGGCAATGGGGGGGTTTGGGGGGACAATATGGGAGGTTGGGGGGGCAATAAGGGGGGTTTAGGGGGGAAATGTGGGGGGTTTGGGGGGGGCTTTTGGGGGGAAGGGGGCAATAGGGGGGTTTGGGGGGGAAATGGGGGTTTGGGGGGGGCTTTTGGGGGGGATTTGGGATGGGAATGGGGGGTTTGGGGGGGCAATGAGGGGGGGTTGGGGGAGCAGTGGGGGGGAGGGGGCAATATGGGGGACTTGGGGGGGGAATGAAGGGGAGTTAGGGGGGTTTTGGGGGGGGTAGGGGGCAATAGGGGGGTTTGGGAGGGAAATGGGGGTTTGGGGGGGGCTTTTTGGGGGGGGAGGGGGGCAATATGGGGGGTTTGGGGGGGCAATGGGGGGGGGGCTGGGGGGACAATATGGGGGGTTTGGGGATTTGGGGGGGGAAATGGGGGGGGGTAAGGGGGCTACTGTGGGGGGCGAGGGGGGCAATATGGGGGTTTGGGGGGGCAATGAGGGGGGGGGTTAGGGGGGGCTTTTGGGGGGGAGGGGGGCAATGAGGGGGGTTGGGGGGGCAATGGGGGGGTAGGGGGCAATAGGGGGGTTTGGGGGGGCAGTGGGGTGTTTGGTGGGGCAATAAGGGGGGTTGTGGGGGAAATGTGGGGGGTTTGGGGGGGGCTTTTGGGGGGGGAGGGGGCAATAGGGGGGTTTGGGGGGGCAATGAGGGGGGTTTGGGGGGGCAGTGGGGGGGGTAGGGGGCAATATGGGGGACTTGGGGGGGGAATGAAGGGGAGTTAGGGGGGTTTTGGGGGGGGTAGGGGGCAATATGGGGGGTTTAGGGGGGCAATGGGGGGGTTGGGGGGACAATATGGGAGGTTGGGGGGGCAATGAGGGGGGGTTGGGGGGGGTAGTGGGGGGGGGAGGGGGCAATATGGGGGACTTGGGGGTGGAAATGTGGGGGGTTTGGGGGAGAAGGGGTCAATATGGGGGGGTTGGGGGGGGCAATATGGGGGGTTTGGGGGGGGGCAATGTGTGGGGTTGAATGTGGTTTGAACCCCATTTTGGGTTCAAAATCCCAGATTTTAGGTCACCCTGTTCATTTTGGGCTCAGAATCCCCCATTTTGGGGTCAGAACCCCTCATTTTGGGGTCAAAATCCCCCCTTTTTGGGTTCAGAATCCCCCCTTTTTGGGTCGCCCTGTACATTTTGGGGTCAGAATCCCCCATTTTAGGTCAAAACCCCTCATTTTGGGGTCAGAATCCCCCATTTTAGGTCAGAACCCCTCATTTTGGGGTCAGAATCCCCCATTTTGGGCTCAGAACCCCACATTTTGGGTCACCCTGTACATTTTGGGCTTAGAATTCCCCATTTTGGGCTCAGAATCCCCCATTTTAGGTCAGAACCCCTCATTTTAGGTTCAGAATCCCCCATTTTGGGCTCAGAACCCCACATTTTGGGCTCAGAACCCCACATTTTGGGACACCCTGTACATTTTGGGCTCAGAATCCCCCATTTTGGGCTCAGAATCCCCCATTTTAGGTCAGAATCCCCCATTTTGGGCTCATAATCCACCATTATGGGTCACCCAGTACATTTTGGGCTCAGAATCCCCTATTTTGGGGTCAGAATCCCATATTTTAGGGTCAGAACCCCACATTTTGGGTCACCCTGTACATTTTGGGCTCAGAATCCCCCATTTTGGGGTCAGAACCCCACATTTTGGGCTCAGAATCCCCCATTTTAGGCCCCCTCCCCCCGTGCATTTTCAAGTGGAAATCTCATCTTTTAGGCTCAAGAACCTCAATTTTAGGGGGGGGGGGGGGGCGTTGGAGGGGATGGGAGACCCTCTGACCTCCCCCCCCCCCCCCCCATTTCCCCCCATCCCACCCCCAGACCCCCGCCACACCGACCCCTCTCAGCCCCCCCCTCCCCTCCCCACCCATCCTCCCCCTTTTCACCCCCCCGGTTCTGTTGGAAGCTCCATCCCCACTTGTGGGGGGGGTCGGGGGGGGTCTCTACCAACCCCACTACGGATGGAGGGGGGGTCCCGAATTGGCCCCCGACCCGGCTTTGGAGCGTCGGTTGCTTCTTCACCTCGCCGACGTCGCCCTCGCTTTACCCACCGACGCCGGGGCGATTCGGGGGGCCATCGATACGGTGAGCTGGGGGGGGGGGGTCTTTGGGGGTCTTTAGGGGGTCTTGGGGGGTTTTTGGGGGGGTCTTTGGGGGGTCTCTGGGGGTCTTTGGGGGTCTCTGGGGGGTCTTTGGGGGTCTCTGGGGGTCTTTGGGGGGTCTTGGAGGCCTTTGGGGGCCCTTGGGGGGGGTCTTTGAGGGGTCTTGGGGGGTCTCTGGGGGTCTTTGGGGGGTCTTTAGGGGGTCTTGGGGGTCTTTAGGGGGTCTTTGCGGGTCTTTAGGGGGTCTTTGAGGGCCCTTGGGGGGTCTTTGGGGGGTCTTTGGGGGTCTTTGAGGGGTCTCGGGGGGTCTTGGGGGGTCTTTGAGGGGTCTTTGGGGGGTCTTTAGGGTTTCTTGGAGGTCTTTGGGGGTCTTTGTGGGTCTTTAGGGGGTCTATGGGGGGTCTTTAGGGGTCTTGGGGGATTTTTGGGGGGTCTTTGGGGGTCTGTGGGGGGCCTTTGGGGGGCCTTTGGGGGTCTTTAGGGGTCTTGGGGGGTTTTTGGGGGGTCTTTGGGGGTCTGTGGGGGGCCTTTGGGGGGCCTTTGGGGGTCTTTGGGGGTCTTCAGGGGTCTTTGAGGGGTCTTGGGGGGTCTACGCGGGTCTTTGGGGGTCTCTGGGGGGTCTTTGGGGAGTCTTGGGGGTCTTTGAGGGGTCTATGAGGGTCTTGGGGGTCTTTGGAAGGTGTTTAGGGGTGTTTGGGTGGTGTTTGGGGGTCTTTGGGGATCTTTGGGGGGTCCTTTGGGGCATCTTTGGGGGCCCTTGAGGGGTCTTTGAGGGGTCTTGGGGGGTCTCTGGGGGTCTTTGGGGGGTCTTGGGGGTCTTTGGGGGCCCTTGGGGGCTTTTTGGGGGGTCTTTGGGGGTCTTTAGGGGGTCTTTGAAGGTCTTTGGGGGGCCTTTGGGGGTCTTTGGGGGACTTTGGGGGTCTTTGGGAGGTCTTTGGAGGTCTTTGGGGTGCCTTTGGGGGTCTTTAGGGGGTCTTGGGGGGGTCTTTGGGGGTCTTCAGGGGTCTTTGAGGGTCTTTGGGTGTCCTTGGGGGGTCTTTGGGGGTCTTTGGGGGTCTTTGGGGGTCTTTGGGGGCCCTTGGGGGCTTTTTGGGGGGTCTTTGGGGGTATTGGGGGGGGCCTTGGGGGTCTTTGGGGGGTCATTGGGGGACTTTGGGGTGCCTTTGGGGGGTCTTTCAGGGTCTTTGAGGGTCTTTGGGGGGGTCTTGGACGTCTTTGGGGGGCCTTTGGGGGTCTTTGGAGGTCTTTGGGGGTCTTTGGGGGTCTTTGAGGGGTCTTTGGGGGGTCTTTGCGGGTCTCTGGGGGGTCTTGGGGGGTGTTTGGGGGTCTTGGTGGTCTTTGGAGGTCTTTGGGGGGTCTTTGGGGGTCTTTGGGGGGTCTTTGGGGGTCTTTGGGGGTCTTTGGGGGGTCATTGGGGGACTTTGGGGTGCCTTTGGGGGGTATTGGGGGTTTTGGGGGGTCTTTGGGGGTTTTTGGGGGGTCTTTGAGGGGCCTTTGGGGGTCTTTGGGGGGTCAAATTTCTCCAAGAAAGGCCAAAATTGACCCAAATCTCTCCAGGAACGACCCAGATTGACCCAAGTTGACCCAAATCTCCCCAACAAAGACCAAAATTCATCGAAATTGACCCAAATCTCCCCAAGAAAGGCCCAAATTGACCCAAATCTCTCCAGGAAGGGCCCAAATTGACCCAAGTTGACCCAAATCTCTCCAAGAAAGACCAAAGTTGACCCAAATCTCTTCAAGAAAGACCAAAATTCATCGAAATTGACCCAAATCTCTCCAAGAAAGACCAAAATTCATCGAAATTGACCCAAATCTCCCCAAGAAAGACCCAAATTGCCCCAAATCTCTAAAAGAAAGGCCCAGATTGACCCAAATCTCCCCAAGAAAGACCAAAATTGACCCAAATTTCTCCAAGAAAGACCAAAATTGACCCAAATGGACCCAAATCTCTACAAGAAAGGCCCAGATTGACCCATGTTGACCCAGATCTCCCCAAGAAAGACCAAAATTGACCCAAATCTCTCCAAGAAAGACCAAAATTGACCCAAATTTCTCCAAGAAAGACCCAAATTGACCCAAATCTCCCCAAGCAAGACGAAAATTGACCCAAATCTCTCCAAGAAAGGCCCAAATTGTCCCAAGTTTGCCCAAATTGACCCAAGATGACCCAAATCTCCCCAAGAAAGGCCAAAATTGACCCAAATCTCTCCAAGAAAGACCAAAATTGACCCAAATCTCTCCAAGAAGGGCCAAAATTCACCCAAATCGACCCAAGTTGACCCAGGTATCCCCAAGAACGGCCCAAATTGACCCAGATCTTCCCAAGAAAGACCAAAATTGACCCAAATCTCTACAAGAAAGGCCCAAATTGACCCAAATCTCTACAAGAAAGGCCAAAATTGACCCAAATCTCTCCAAGAAAGACCAAAATTGACCAAAATTGACCCAGATCTCCCCAAGAAAGGCCCAAATTGACCCAAATCTCTCCAAGAAAGACCAAAATTCATCGAAATTGACCCAAATTGACCCAAGAAAGACCAAAATTGACCCAAATCTCTCCAAGAAAGGCCCAGATTGACCCAAGTTGACCCAAATTGCCCCTAGTTGACCCAGATCTCTCCAAGAAAGACAAAAATTGACCCAAATCTCTCCAGGAAGGGCCCAAATTGACCCAAATTGACCCAAATTGACCCAAGAAAGGCCGAAATTGACCCAAGTTGACCCAAATCTCTCCAAGAAAGACCAAAATTGACCAAAATTGACCCAGATCTCCCCAAGAAAGGCCCAAATTGACCCAAATCTCTCCAAGAAAGACCAAAATTCATCGAAATTGACCCAAATCTCCCAAGAAAGACCAAAATTGACCCAAATCTCTCCAAGAAAGACAAAAATTGACCCAAATCTCTCCAGGAAGGGCCCAAATTGACCCAAGTTGACCCAAATTGACCCAAGAAAGGCCGAAATTGACCCAAGTTGACCCAAATCTCTTCAAGAAAGACCAAAATTGACCCAAATCTCCCCAAGAAAGACCAAAGTTGACCCAAATTTCTCCAAGAAAGACCCAAATGGACCCAAATCTCTCCAGGAAGGGCCCAAATTGACCCAAGTTGACACAGATCTCCCCAAGAAAGACCAAAATTGACCCAAATCTCTCCAAGAAAGGCCCAAATTGACCCAAGTTTGCCCAAATTGACCCAAGATGACCCAAATCTCTCCAAGAAAGGCCAAAATTGACCCAAATCTCTCCAAGAAAGACCAAAATTGACCCAAATCTCTCCAGGAAGTGCCCAAATTGACCCAAGATGA
This sequence comes from Lagopus muta, assembly GCF_023343835.1. Classification (NCBI taxonomy): domain Eukaryota; kingdom Metazoa; phylum Chordata; class Aves; order Galliformes; family Phasianidae; genus Lagopus; species Lagopus muta. The sequence continues at coordinate 99,836 of NW_026040159.1, forward strand.
CCCAAATTGACCCAAGAAAGACCAAAATTGACCCAAGTTGACCCAAATCTCTCCAACAAAGACCAAAATTGAACCAAATCTGTCCAAGAAAGGCCAAAATTCATCCAAATGGACCCAAATCTCTCCAAGAAAGACCAAAATTGACCCAAGTTTGCCCAAATTGACTCAAGATGACCCCAAATCTCCCCAAGAAAGGCCGAAATTGACCCAAGTTTACCCAGATCTCCCCAAGAAAGACCCAAATTGACCCAAATCTCTCCAGGAAGGGCCCAAATTCATCCAAGTTGACCCAAATCTCCCCAAGAAAGACCAAAATTGACCCAAATCTCTCCAAGAAAGGCCAAAATTGACCCAAATCCCTCCAAGAAAGGCCAAAATTGACCCAAATCTCTCCAAGAAAGGCCAAAATTGACCCAAGTTTGCCCAAATTGATCCAAGATGACCCAAATCTCCCCAAGAAAGGCCGAAATTGACCCAAGTTGACCCAAATCTCTCCAAGAAAGACCAAAATTGACCAAAATTGCCCCAAATCTCCCCAAGAAAGACCCCAAATGACCCCCGAAATTTTCCCCAGCCCGAGACGCCGGCGACGCAGCGCATGGTGGAAAGCCTCCTCCAGAAGTTCGCCGCTCAGGAGCTGATCGAGGTTCGCCGGGGTCTCCTGGCCGAAGGTCCCACCATCGTCACCTACGCCGACCACTCCAAGCTGGCGGCCATGACAGGCGCCGAACGCGGCGGGGACGGCGACGCCGACGTCGCCGGGAGGAAACGCAGAGCGGAGCAGGATAATTCCGGCGGCGTCGGTTCAACCGGAGCGGAAACTGGGAAAGAAATGGTGAAAAAATCTCGTAAGCAGGCGTCCGACGTGGATCTGGAGATTGAGAG